>NC_053123.1:15522433-15822433 GCF_010015445.1 Perca fluviatilis | reverse complement strand
CTCAGAGTCCTCTCAACCTTTTATAATTCAGATATATTATTAATCAAAGAGATTGACAAAGAAACTAATGGTTTGTCTGATTTTCACTGGGGCACAATCCAGCCAGCAATTGATTGTGGCACCAGGGACACCTGCAGATTCAGAATACATTTTCACTTTCAGGAGGAGAGAAAAAAAAAACAGCACCACGAGGAAATATTACCCCACCACATGAATATGCAGGGACTTGATACCAGCAGTGTCATTACTAATGTTGCTGCCAATTACAGAGCATGTCATGACACTGTGATTCATGAATATTCATCGTTGACTGATATAGACAGCAGCAGTATGCAGAGGCCTCTATTCCCATTTTACTGTCTCATTGTGAATGGTGAACAGGTACCTCCATCATGCCATGGAGGCGCCTTCCAGCTGCAAGACAAGCTGTTCCATAAGGCATTGCTAGTTAACAGTGTGTTATATAAAGGTGTATAAAAGTGATGAAGTGCTCCCAGGCTCTAAAGAGCAGGCATTAAAGCATATTAAGTAGACATTTAAGCTTGTAAAGTGGGAATCTAGAAATGGAAAGAAGACACTGAGCAAAGGGATGCCTTTGGGGTCGGGCTGTTCAATTCTCAGAAAGTTTGATACCTGCTGGTGCTTAGAAATGAAATGAGGTTTGTGTGAGGGACCAGCAGATTTCGCAAACTACCTGGGCTTCAATTTAAGTGTGTGTAAGTGAGTGGAACAACTCCCTCCTAGTTGTTATCCAGTTTCAGGGATAACTAATCTGAAGTAGTAAGTGGATCAATCAGTGGTTATGAAATTTAAAGAAGTGGAAAGACCATTAGTTAAACACATTTTCTTAATTATTTCCAAACTTTTGTTAAGTAATATGCTAAAATACAATTTTAAGGAAGTGGTGCTTTACATTAGGGCTGAACGATTTTGGAAAATAATCTAATTGCGATTTTTTTCACCAATATTGCGATTGCGATTTAATATGCGATTCTTTTTTAAACTCTTTGTCTTCTGTATTATTCAACAAAGACAAGCAATAAATCATTGTATAGTATGAACAACACAAGATTAAACAAACTGTTCTTTCCTGGAGGCCAAGCCTGTATGTGATGATGGAATTAGGTGATGCATGAATTTATAGGAATGACATTTTTTATTTAACTACTTCAATCACAGTAATATATTGAGCACTGACCAAGCCTGGTGTAAACATTCATATGAAAGTCAGAAACAAATCACACAATCTAAAGTGCAGATTGCAGAAATATAAATGTGGATTGCAGTTTTTCAACACTGTCTTTGAACTTTACTAGACAGTTAAATAAGAATAAAAAAATATAGTACATATATATATATATATATATATATATATATATATATATATATATATATATATTTTTTTTTTCTATCCAAACAACAGTGTATTTTTTTTTACAGCGCACACAGAGGAGCTGCCTCCAGCCCCTCCCCCTCATGAAGTTGCATGCTGCGTGCGTGACAGCATCAACGTTGCACTTATTACTATCGTTACGTTAGTAGTAGCATGCTGCTGCTGGTCTTGCCGTGGGATTAACTGTACTAATAAAACCATTGAAACAACGCAGCCACGCTGCTGTGAAAGCTCCCCAAACGTCATTTATCAGAGTCTGGTTGTTACCCCTCTCCGCGGCAGTCTCCTCCACTCCATATCTTTATAACGGAGCTAGCTAACTGGAGCTAATCAGAGCTAATCGTTGCTAACCGAGCCTTCAGTTCTGCATGCCTGTATCCATTAACTGCATGTATAAATAAAACCCTTCATTTTATTAAAATGGCTGTAAAAGTTTTAAACTACAACTCAGAGTTGTTTGAATGACAGAAATCTGCTCAAGGTACGGCGTAGCGTTAGTGTGCCAAGTTGGCGCTTTCTCTGCGGAGTGCAGACTGTCCATGGATGTATTAGAGACTGTCAGCCTAAGATGATTTGCTCTCGCAAGTCACATGACCAAATTGCAGCCTTTGCAATTAGGAAATCGCGTTTTAACATATCGCGATATTATTGCATTGCAATTAATCGTTCAGCCCTATTTAAAGAATATATCCATTTTCTACATCTGCTCCTCTACATACACGAAATACTGTTCTTACTCTTCAAGTTACTTCCCAGGTAAGATATAGCATGCAAAACATGTGATGAGCTGCAATACTGCATATGAAGAAATAGATTAAACCAGCAGTATAGAAACAGTCTTATTGCACTACCAGGACCAGCAACAACATTAAAGTGCTGCTTATACATTAACAGTGGTGGAAGATGACTTAAGTCAAAGTAGCAATGTATACATACCCCATTACTTCTCAAGTAAAAGTACATAATTATTATATTAGCAAGGAAAATGTATTAAAAAATCAAATGTACAAGTACGTATTATGCAGCAGGATGGTGCCTTTTATGATATTATTTTATATTATTGGATATGATGAACACCCTGTTCAGCGAATCAAGTGGTGATCACTGCTTACTTTCCTGTTCTCGCCCTGGGGCGACCTATCAGGCAGTCTGACTGTAACGGGAATCCATAAGCATCCTAAGACCTTAAGATGATGACAGCTTCTTATCCACTAATTGCAGTGCATTTTCTGCAGATTTTCGGATTGTAGGCTACCTGCAGAGAAATTAATAACAGAGCTATTCTCTCTCTCTCTCTCTCTCTCTCTCTCTCTCTCTCTCTCTCTCTCTCTCTCTCTCTCTAGCACACAGTTGCTCACGCCCACACTCTAAAATTGGTAATGTCAGTATACATTTCTTCAAACAAAGTTACAAATATAATCTCAGGAAAAAACTTCTGTGTGATTAAAACTAACTCCTTACTTTCAAATGGCTGTCAATTAATTGTGCATATGAATTAGAAGTTAATTATTTGTCAGTAAAATGGCCAATTAAACTGCTAATTGTGTTTTCATTCCGAATTCTATATGGTAAATGGATGACAGAAACACAGCGTGACCATGCAGCGTCCTGTCATGTTTTCAGACAAAATAGTTTGAATTTGTTGTGTACATTAATGCATGTGTGGTAAGTAGATTTCAGCACACAATGAAATATTATGTGTTGACAAACTAGAAGCCTCCTGTAAAAAAAACACAAGTGAAAGGTGGTCTAATTAGAAGCTACCATGAAGGCAAGGAGGAGGCAAAAACATCAGAACTTTTACTCTACTAGTTTTCTGAATATTCACAATGCAGTGTGGAGAATTTGTAATTTACAAATCCTGCCATCTAGCCCACCTGAAAACGTCTGGGCGTGACCACACAGCCCTAATGGGGTTAGGTTAATTAAAAGGTTAATTGTAAGAAACAGGAGCTGCTTGATGTATGGCTGGTGAACAATAGTGTCCTCTAGAGGTGAATGTAACCATGATATACAGTTTCCTTTGCCCCCCTCCTTGCACATTCTGTCCTTGTGTGCACTGAGCACAGGGCACACAAAAAACCTGCTCTGAGACTGATGGTTGTTCTGTGGCTCATATAATAAAGCATCAATCCACTAGAAATAACACACGATGCTGCGTGCTATGTGATGCTGGCTGCTGTTACGTGCATGTGGGCATACATTTCTACACTCCTTGTATGTACACTCCCTCCTCACCATGGCTTGCTGCCCAGGCCAATATGCATGTAAAAAAATGGAGGCCAACTTGATTGGCTTACAAGGTGCTGGTGTAAGATTGCACTGGGATCAGTTATTCCATCACTGCAGAACAATAAAGCCAAAAGATTATTTTGGCGACTGCGTCAATTTGAGCGTTTTTCTGCGTCACTCTCCATTCTGCCGCTCCTATCACATTTCCCTCTCTGGGGAGTAAATTGGGTCCCCCATGACAACTGGCTACAGGCCCACTAATTATCCCCCCCCCCTCCTCCCTTTTTCCTCTAGCAGCTCACCATACCAGCTATGAATAGGCAGCCCACCCCGCAAACCCCACCCTATCTAAGGTCTAAATTTGGAACACAATTGAAATACAGAAATCCTGTCAGAAGATAACGAAGAATAATATTGACCCTCGCTTCATTAGGCCTATTCCATACAAGTGTAGTGAGTCTGGCATATCAGCCACATTGTGACATAACTGTGCCAATGTACACTCATCTCAGTTTTACACAAAAATAACAACTATCAGGCAGTGAATAAACTCAGTGCCAGTCAGTACCTGTGAGCTGTGTGTTTTAATACCCGATTATAAAAATGCACCTTTACATGTTGGCTTGCTGCAACCTGAAAGTTTACCTTTATTGTATCTGTGTTATAATAAATTAAATGTCTCCATTTCCAAACAATAATAGTCCTGTGTGTTGCTGTGGTGGATAAAACAAAGGTGATTACACCATGGCCTGAAGAAAAACATCAGTACTAACAAAAGTTAATCAGAAACTACCAGCTCATTATAACCTGTCTCCTTTGCAGACCTGTGATAATAACAAATAAATTACGGATTAATGTCAGCCCAAAACAAGCGTGACTTAAGTCCTCTGCAAACACAAAAGTGTCTGAACTGAGCACAGGAGGGTTTACCCTCCACTACATCTCTGCTAATGTCCATGAGGGAAGCAACATAGAACACATACCACAAGACAAACACATACTCGCCAGAAAAATTGGGGCTTGAGAAAGTTCCCAAGCGGATTGGTTCATGTCAGTGTCGACGCCGATGACGTCGCGCTGTGAAACACGTGGGCCACGGTATCCAGAGCTCACATAAACAAAGCCACATTGGCCAGACTGGGTAGTCGAAGCTGGTGTCGCTGTCAGTGCGCGGAGTCACACGGTCTGTCTGCCTGGCATTGTTGGGTACCGCCGCTCATGATTTGGAGCTTTTACTGAAATTGATGAATACCTCCTGCATGCTTATCGCATGGATTGAAAGCCACGATCCTGATGTGAAAGAGGTAAGATTCACTCATCTCTTTCTTTGCAACATCATCTGCGCTTAAGTTGCACCTGCACTTTTTTTTCTTTTAGTCTGTTTTCACTGTTAAACTGAAATGATTCAAATCTCAGTCTGACTCAGACTGTGCTGCTGATATTTCACGAGATTTATTTTTAGCTTTCTACTTTCTAGACAAGTTGTCACTAATGTCAAGCGC
The DNA here is from genome assembly GCF_010015445.1 of Perca fluviatilis. Lineage (NCBI taxonomy): Eukaryota > Metazoa > Chordata > Actinopteri > Perciformes > Percidae > Perca > Perca fluviatilis. The sequence continues at coordinate 15,817,306 of NC_053123.1, read as the reverse complement.
GCGAAGTTGGTCTGTTCATCACGAACAACCGCACACTTTATAGTAAGAAAAGAAAAAGACGACTCATGCTAATTTCTATATGCACGTTTTTCCTCGGGATCCTTTTAACATTTTTATGACCTTTTTCAAAACGCTGTGCGTAATTAGAAATCGGTTGCAGTTTGTGCGCGTAGGTTAAATCTGTCTTTATCTGGGATCTCGTGGTCATTTTAGATATTGTTTTATTTTATAATCTAGTAAATGTCAAAGTGATGTGTTTTATTAGGGGAAGATCCAGAACACAGCCGCTTTCTTGCATCCTGTCAGCCATACAACTCCTGACAATATCAATTTCAAGTGTCACCGAAAAACGGTCAGAAGACTTGAGGTAGGATATGGAAAATTATTTACAAACATAATACACAGATGTAGTGTTGTTTCAAGTTATTTTATTATGAAATTACTCATTAACGTTAAGTTATTACTGTTTTCTGTTTAGAGTAAAATTAGATTCAACATGAAACTGTAAAACTTTCTTCACGGCTTGATCATTTATTTCAGAAATTCTCATGTGTTTCTACCGGTTTGGTTTACAGCCATGCCCTGCGTTCAGGCTCAGTATGGATCATCACCTCAAGGAGCTAGTCCTGCTTCCCAGAGCTACAGCTACCACACCGCAGGAGAATACAGCTGCGACTTCTTAACGCCAGAGTTTGTTAAGTTTAGCATGGACTTGACCAACACTGAAATTACAGCTACTACTTCTCTCCCAAGTTTCAGTACATTCATGGACAACTATAACACTAGTTACGACGTTAAACCGCCCTGTCTGTATCAGATGCCCCACTCTGGAGAGCAGTCCTCTATCAAGGTAGAGGACGTCCAGATGCACAACTACCATCAGCAGAGCCACCTGCCACCTCAGTCGGAGGAAATGATGGCTCATTCTGGGCCTATGTACTTTAAACCCTCCTCGCCCCATGCCCCGAGTACACCAAACTTCCAGGTTCAGCCTAATCACATGTGGGAGGACCCTGGCTCCCTCCACAGTTTCCACCAGAACTATGTTGCGGCCACGTCTCATATGATGGACCAGCGCAAAAATCCGGTGTCAAGGCTGTCGCTCTTCTCCTTCAAGCAGTCCCCGCCCGGTACTCCTGTTTCCAGCTGTCAGATGCGGTTCGACGGGCCGCTGCACGTCTCCATGAACCACGAAAACCCGGGCGTGCACCGCGGCCTGGACGGCCAGAGCTTTGGGGTGCCCATACGGAAACAGGCGGGTCTGGCCTTTCCTCACTCCCTGCAGCTCGGCCACGGGCACCAGCTGGTGGACAGCCAAGTGCCATCGCCCCCGTCCCGAGGATCTCCGTCAAACGAGGGTCTGTGTGCAGTATGTGGGGACAACGCAGCCTGCCAGCATTATGGAGTGAGAACCTGCGAGGGCTGCAAAGGATTTTTCAAGGTGGGCTGACATGACAGCAACCATGAATCAGTGTTACTGTTATTACATGAAATATATACTGTACGTGTTCCTTATTATTCACGGCGCCTGTGAGTTGCAATCTGCCCAATTTATTAAAATAATAATACTAATGATGATGATAATAATAAGACAACCTAAACATACAGCTAATAGAATTACATTTTCAATGCGGGCTACACTAAATATTACACGCCTATTTTGACGTGCGTAAAATAACTTTATATGACAAGCATATCTGTATCCACACATAGTTGATCTCAAAGGAATGAGTAAAATATGAAAGACCACGAATGTGTATTTGCTGACGGTCTATTCCCTCTTGTTGGTTTATACAGCGCAGTCCCGAACAGGAGATGAAACAGATATTATATCGTTTTCATCTTTTCTTTTTTTTTATGTTATATCACTTGTGCAGCAATCCACATTCCGTGTTCTACATGTTATATAGCCTTGGAAATAGGCCTGCAGGGTGACATTTTGTCTTTTCTTTCTTTCCAGCGCACCGTTCAGAAAAATGCAAAGTACGTGTGTTTAGCAAATAAAAACTGCCCTGTCGACAAACGCCGAAGAAATCGTTGCCAGTTCTGCCGTTTCCAAAAGTGCATTGTCGTCGGAATGGTGAGAGAAGGTATGTTTAGGCCATGCATTCAATTATTTTAAACCAGTAGTTTATATTTCCCCACTGATGTACTTGGGGGAACCTGTGCGTAATAAAGTGCTGATTATTTAAACCATATTTAAGTATTTACGCACAACAGGACTGCGTATGAATGACTTATATTTCATATATTTCTTTCAATGCAGTTGTCCGAACGGATAATCTAAAAGGTCGGAGAGGACGCCTACCATCCAAACCCAAAAGTCCACAGGAGCCCTCCCCACCCTCACCGCCGGTTAGCCTCATAAGCGCACTTGTTCGGACCCATGTGGACTCCAACCCCTCCATGTCCGCTTTGGACTACTCCAGAGTAAGTAAAGTACCACTATCACAGGAATAAAACACAACACTTAAAAAGAAAAAAAAGTTGACTGACTTTTTTTTTTTTATGTAGTCCAGCTTTTAGGTACAATTTACTGCCTTGAAAGTTTTCTGTAATACATCGTTGAATTCCTAACTTTGTCAGGCTTTTAATGTGGCATATTTCCCCAAAGTAAATTGCGTTGAAATAGAGAACTTAATAAAAAGAAGACATGAATTTAATAGTGAAAAAGTACCCTCTCCTTCTTGGAAATGGGCATTTGCAATTTCACGGATTATATATTTTAAAGGACCTCATTAAGGCGCTGTTTAAATTAAATTCCAGTTCCAGGCCAACCCTGACTACCAAATGACTGGAGACAACACTCAGCACATCCAGCAGTTCTATGATCTCCTGACGGGCTCCATGGAGATCATCCGGGGCTGGGCGGAGAAGATCCCCGGCTTTTCTGACCTATCGAAGCAAGATCAAGATCTCCTCTTTGAATCCGCCTTCCTTGAACTTTTTGTCCTGCGGCTGGCGTACAGGTAAGCCGCCTAATTATTAAACAAAACAATCCAGGCTTTAGATCATCATCAGCTGCTCCTTCAAGCTTCATTGCTTTGGGTTTTATTAGCTGCCCAATATTAAGAAGGCTCTTAAATTCCCATTTATTGCCAAGCGTAATTAATGTCATTTCCTTATTAATTGCAGGTCCAACCCAGTGGAAGGCAAACTTATTTTTTGTAATGGAGTGGTGTTACACAGGCTACAGTGCGTCCGTGGATTTGGAGAGTGGGTGGACGCTATCGTGGACTTTTCTTCCAACTTGCAGAGCATGAACATAGACATCTCAGCGTTCTCCTGTATCGCAGCTCTGGCGATGGTAACAGGTGCGTAAAAGGCGACGACTCCTTTGGAAACTCTAGTCTGCCTGCGTTACAATTTATGCATAACAGAGAAAGTTAATGCATCGGAAATAACAGAGAAAGTTAATGCATCGGAAATTATTTAACTGTGTCCTTTCATTCTTCTGTATTTCAGAGCGACACGGGCTTAAGGAACCCAAGAGAGTCGAGGATCTCCAAAACAAGATAGTCAACTGCCTCAAAGATCAAGTGACATTCAATGGCGGTGGATTGAATCGTCCCAACTACTTGTCAAAACTCTTGGGAAAGCTCCCTGAACTGCGCACACTATGTACCCAAGGTCTGCAGCGTATCTTTTACCTAAAACTAGAAGATCTAGTCCCTCCGCCAGCAATAATTGACAAACTTTTCCTCGACACCCTACCTTTCTGAGTCTGACTCGATGGCGAGACCTCAAAGAACTTCCAAAAGACTGTTTGTGAGTCAGACTTGACAGATTTTTAACGTTATTATTTCTGCAAGCTCCTGTAGTCTAATAGAACAACAGTACCCTATTATGAGTAAGGATTTATGAAAAAAGAATAATAGGAGGAAGAGACAGAGTGTGATTGCTGTGTAGGCCTTTTAATACTTTGATTGCCAAACGAGTGAATCATCACGGGGAATTTCTCTCCGGTGGACAAATTGTCAACAAAGTTAATCCGGTTTTACAATCACTTACTGTTTATTTAACATCGGCTCTACTGATTCAGCATACTCATATGTAATATATTCCATTTATATATATGAACACACACAAACACACAAACAGAGACACACACACAAACACACACTGTATATTATGATAGATTATGTGATGCCTCCAGTGCATCGGTTTATAACATGTGTACAAAGTTTGTTATAATGAAAAGATTTAATTTTCTTTTCTTTTCTGACTCGTGCCTATGTGTTTCTGACAGGATCCCAAAAAGTATCCAGAAAAGACAACGCATGTTCTAGTTTTCTTTTCTTGTTTCCCCCTTTTTCTTTTCTTTTATAGGCACTTGCTGAGGTGATGTCTATATATAATATATACCGGACACTATGTAGTCTGCTAGATTTGATACAGATTCGTAGTTATGGCACTCATTTTATGTATGACGCATATGTGGAAAAATATCTCATCTGTATAGAAAATGAGGGACCCATGGTGTTTGTAAAACTGTCAGACATTCCTTGTTTGTATGTGCTGTAAGTATTGTTGCTGTTGAATATAAACGTTTCTATATATTTATTTCTATTGCCAAGAGCTACACTAAGCATGGTGCAATTTAAACGATTTCAAACCATCCAAGTTCATGCTGAGCACGTTGTCTATGTTTTATGTCTTATAAACGTCTAAGTAGTTATAATTTAACACGTTTTGGACATGGAAAAACTCCCATCTTATATCAAGAGGTTCATGAGTGTGTGATATAGGCACACGTATTTGACATCATGATGTACTTACAACTTCTGTAACGCATTTGGTGCCGAATTAAAAAAAAAAAAAAACTTTAGAGAGAAAGAAATATTTAATGTTTACAAATAAAACTTTTAAATCAATTCTTTGCTAAATAATTTCTCTGAAATTAATTTATTCTTTAAATTAAGACACCTCTGACCAGAAGGAGCTACTTTCGCACGAGAGAGACATATTTTTGGGGTTCAAACTTATTATTTTAATTTCCTTAAGTATTGTGAGCAGCGCTTACAGGCCTATTTGCGCAAAATCAATCATTTGAACAATATCCAACTTTAACTTAATGTGAAATTGTGTGAACCTGTAGTAAGTTATTGCATTTAAAGACTAAGAATAAGTTGCAGGCCTTTTTATCTTAAGTTTAAATTATCTATTTTGTTGAGAAAAAAAATATATGCATGTATTTATTATTTGACCATTCTAATAGTTTTATTTAAGCCTAAACTGAGCGAACATTTCAGTCATCCAAATTACATTTTAAACCACTTCTAATTTAGGGAACACTTTAAAGTTTTCTCCTGCATGCGTGTCGATATTTCTTATATTTAGATAGTAAAAAAAAAAAATGTATTAACACAGCAGGCTGTTAAAACCTATTTTCATTCTCTTATGTTTATTTGTATTTAACAAAGGAAAACAAGATACAACGGATTAAATATAGAACTACCCCCACCCCGCCGCTTGAATCCCAAATAAAATCACATTTTGAGCGAACAATTTCAAAAAGAACATTTTATAAATCAGTCTGTTTCTGCTCTTTGCTGGTGCGAAAGTTTATGTAAATAAAAGTTTAAGGTTGTCTTTCTGGACTCCTTGTTGCCTAACAGTCAAGGATTAAAAATGTGACCTTTATATTATTTGAATGTTTATACGAGATAATTGTTGCGCTTCATTTGCCCTCACTTTATCATGTAAACGCAGACTGTTAACCGGTTTTACCTGCCGACGAGTCAGACCAGAACCAGAACTTAGACTAACGGTTTTCACACAATAAAAGGCGGACTACCTACAACCTACTATAACAAAGAAGGCACACTCAGTGTGCAGCCGAAAGGAACACATTTACTGTGAAATCCTGTTGCGCACAGGGAGCACAGCTTTATATTGTGCGTCGCAGCGCTGCGCTTTGCGGTGTCATTTTGGATTCTAAGTGAACAAGAAAGATCCGACGATGGCACACTTTTCTCTAAGTTACATTTTAAAGTTTTTTTTACCGGAGCCGGCAAAGTAACCTAGTTGTTTTATTGTAGTTTAATAGTAAACCTGTTACCCTCAACCTCCCACAAACCCCCGGGGAGTCCGGCTATGCGCGCATCTGATTCCAGTCAGGTAAAAAGATCTACTGTAGGCTATATCCTTTAATACTAAACGCCCTCATACAACCACAATTTAAGCCACTTTGGAGATTTGCGCATTAAATCTGCGTCTTAGTGTGTAACTGCAGAAATGAAAGTCATTTAGAAATGTAAATAAAACGGCAGTGATTGGCCTGCACGAGTTGAAGCAGTGCGGCTGTCACAAACCCTCTGCTTCAGTCTATCAGAAGAGAGAAGTGACGCCAGGCTCTGAGGCATGTCTGGGACTTATCCTCACTGATTCCACATTTAAGACATGATCAAGATGAAGGGAACAGCTTATTTTGAGAGATATTAGCAGCAGGCAATAAATTGTCTAAATAATTAGATCGTCTCTGTAAAGTGCTAATTCCAAGGCAAATTGGGATTACATTCAGAACCAGTTTGCTGACATTTAGCAGATCTGTTGAAAGGGTGCATTACAATGTCACAAGGTCTCTCTATTGACTCAAAGTACAGTTAGCTTTTAAACATGTCTATCTCAACACAATAACACATGACACAAGTAGCTAATACATCTGTCAGTGTTTGTGCATAATTATATGTGCTGGAGGACTTTGAGTCTAAATTCATTAAGAGCCTAATTTCCTCCCCGCACATGACATCAGTGGAAGGTTAGACATGATCGTGTCAGCATTAGCAAAGAAAAAAGAAGTAATTCTCCAGTTGTTCTGCTTCGTCTTCAGCTGCCGCACAGAGAACAACAAACCAAAACCAGCAAGTGAAGGTGGAGAACAGAGGCTGTGTATCTGCTGCCAACACAAAGTGGGAATCAAATTATAAGATCCAGAGTCCCAGCTTCTGAGAACGCTGCTTCACATTTATAGTACCACTAATAGATGCTACCACACACGCACGGTGCACACTGTGGTTATCGTGGATCATATGATGCACGCACAGCTGCACATTGCTGCACTTTTGTGTAATTGTGTGATGCAATTTGACAGGTTCACGTATGTGGTGCTGATGGATTTAAAGTGCTGTAGCTCTGCTGGAGGTGTGTTTCGTTACATCAGGAGCCATTTCCCAACAACAAAATTAAACAAGGATTTACTTTCTTTTGACTCTAATATGCAACATTGTCAGTTTTTGCTAAAAAAGGTTTGCATTTTGACAGTGATTTAGATTTAGTCCGGAGGTCTAATGTGTAAATGACCATGTTTGGAGGCCAAGATAAGCCAGACCTTCGCCTCATCTGATCCCCGTGGTGGGAGAGGACTTGACCTTTCACCTTTGCACTACATGAGAACTTGTTAGACAGACATCCAATGAGGAAAACTCACTGTTGCTCAAACTGCTTCTAGACTGTTTGCAACTGTTTGTTGATAAGGAGAATAGAGAGAATTATAAAGATGCACAAATACGCATGCTACACACATCTGTGTGAAACTACATGATTAAATGCAGCCCGCTGATCCTCTCTCTTACTCAGCATATGAGTTTTAGACGCAACATGTCATTTTCTCTGACTTGGATAGAATTAAGCCCAGAGTAAATGACAAGTGTTATCTTTCTTTACATTTTATGTAAGTGGCATTAAAAGTTATTTTGAGGTACAGAGTCAGAATCTTATTAGAACGCTTGCTAATAAGACCTGAAATAGATCTAGATTGCTTTATGACTAAAACACCATGACATGCTCTTTATTACTCAAGACTTTTTTTGAAGTGATTAAATTCATCTGACTTTTTCAATATGTCAGCGTACTCTGGTTTTCATGTTACTATTTCCTAAAGAGGTTATATTCCACCTGTCTCGTCAGCTGTCCTTGTTTATGTGCCACTTTTCAATAATTCTGCTACTCTTTACTTATTCAGCGCCCGCAGTCTACACTCAGAATCAGTTCCTTCCATGTTACCTTTTCCTCTGTTCAGGCAGGCTGCTGTGCGAGCCTGCAGTAAAACATGTTGATTACACAACTTATGAATCTCGTGAGTCCTTCCGACTATAGCTCTAAACAAAATGAATGAATAATGAGTTGAATGATGGCCCTTTGGATACGACTGCCTATAGTTATATTACTGTGACTATTTGATTTACCATATTGAAATGCTGATGATTGTCCAATAAATAATGCAAAAAGCTGATTTCCAAGTGGCGAGGCAGGAAAAGAAATCCACCTTGCATATAGATGGAAGTGAGCCGTGTCTGTCCCTCTCAGCCTGTGGCCCAGAGCAGCTTTATCATTCATAGGACTAAACAGACAATCAATTCAGCAGCCATGTATGAAGGATGAAGGGATGCGACAAGCTGTGAATGATGAGGAGCCAAAAATCAAAGGCCTCACTCCTTCTTAGCTCTAATGGCCATTACCAGCCCAGACAGCACCAGTAAAATGAGGTTAATCATTTGCACAGATCCTTTCAAAGAAGATTGACTGGACTTGATGCCTAGTCAGATCACTCATAAATATTTACTTCATATTAAACAGCTGTGTACACTCTGCTATTGCACATTGATTTCTGACGGATGCCATCAAATTATTGTTTCAAGTGTGGTCAAGTTAAAACCATTAATGCAATGCTTGTACCAAGACTCAATTATGCTAACCACAAGAAATTAATAATGCAATGAAATTGGCAGGGCATCGTGTAGAGAGGGGAATTATCAGGTTTCTGCTTCAGATTTGGAGAAAAAAGTAGGGGGATTTTTTTTTTTTTTTACAAATGATCATATAATCACCAGAAACTACAAGAGTTAGGATCGTACATTCAGTGCTGATAGATAGTACACCCTGAGTTAAATAACCCTACAGTTGAAGTTTATGGGCATTGCATGTATCAGTATTGAACACACAGGCTCAGTCCTTTGACCTTATTGACAAAATGAAATCGGAAATTTCCTTTATAGAAAGAGTTAATGTTTCCTCGGGCAGACATGTTTCCAATTCAATTAGTTTTAATGAAGCCTGTGCTCAGTGGTTACTGAGGTAGAAAAAACAGGCATAAATGCCTGATGGTAATAGAGGACATATTAAGGAGGAAGGGATCAGACACACGCGTGTGTTTCGCTTCTAAGTAGCGAAAAATGCCTCTATCAGGCTGGTAGGAGCCAGTGGCTTGGGAAGCAGTGAATTGTATGAGCCTCAAATGATGCATTAGGGTCTCTGGGGCGAGGCTGGAGGAGACTGAGGAGAAAACTGTAAAAACACACGGGAGAAGAATCTGGTTTTGATGACGTGTGGGGGTATCACCAAGCAAGATGGGAAAATCATGCTCTTCTCAAAAAACCACATCTACACGAGTTTATCAATTTTATTACAAATCAATTCATCCTTAGATTGATGTTATTTGTAATTTCTAAAGTCTACAAATTCTGCTCATTAACTGCTTTTTATATTCTCACCCCCCCCACACACACACACACACACCCCACCCTCGTCTGTCTGATTGTGTAAAATGTCAACGTGGTCAGATGCACTGGCTCAGTTCCTGCAAGAATATGCCCTCATCCTGTGTTATGGTTTGTGCCGTTGCTCCATGTGAAATGAAACATATTAAAACACACCCATGCACATGTAATCTCTTCATGTCTTTGAGTCAAATCTGTGTGAGTGAATGAGTGAGTGAGTGGAGTGAGCGAGCGTGCGTGCATGTGCGCGGGTGTGTGTGGTTTTCTATCATCTGCTAAGTGTTAGGAGTTCCTTTCAGTCTTTTGCATTTAGTCTTGCTGAATTAAAGCAATCCAGATTACAGTAAAAAACGGGTACATGGGTGATCTGGTAGCAAAGGGGTCTAAGGTGCTAACCGTGTAATTGTTGACATTGCTGGTTTGATTCCAGTCGAGCAACTGTGTTGCATGTCATTCACCCAATTCTCTCTCCCCGATTTCCTGTTTATCTCTACGCTCTCTCCTCTAATAAAGGTATAACATGTCCCCAAAATACATAGTTTTATTCATTTTGAAGAATACAGGTGTAGCGGAAGTTATGTGCTTCAATTGGACAAAATTATACATTTATTGAGGGATTTTTGAAGGTTCAACCAGAAAATGAGTTCTTATGAGCACCAAACCTAAGACCCTAGCTGTGTCACCCCTTGATTAAACAAGCAGACTTGGACAAAGGTTGCTAAGGTTTTGCAGCTACAAAGTCCTCCCCTCAATGTATTTTTGTTTCCAAGCTGAATCCCAGTAGAGGTCAAATCAAGTTGAGAAAAAAAGAGAAAACTTCACAAATTATTTTACCTTGATCTTCCCTGCACTGACTAACAGGAGGTAAACAAGCCTGAAATCCACTCAGACTGCATCCATTGTAAAGGGCATCTCAGGCCTCTGCTCGTTTGCTGCTAGTGTATGCATAGATTTTTGTGTGCTTGAATACATACACTATAGGTATGTACCCGGAGAGTGACAAATAGATGCACGTAGTGATGGTTTTACAAAGCTCTCGTAGCACATATAAGTACACATCTATAGTAGGAAGATGCCAATAGATAGTAGAGTGGTGGATTCTAGCGGGGTCAAGAGGGGAATATTATGTGCGTGTGTGTTGGACAAAAGGGAAGGGGAGAGGGGGTTATGGTGTGGGTGTGTGTGTGTGTGTGTCACAACAGACAGAGGAGATCCAGCCCACTCTCCCACACAGCTTTGTCATATCACTAGGAGATTAGGAACACACACATGTCAAGCTAGGCAGAGCCTGCTGCAATAATGCACCTGCCAGCTCTCAAGATCCACTCAACCCATTCAACCCCTTGTTCTTACATGCTAACACAAAGGTGCACGCACACACACACACACACACACACACACACACACACACACACACACACACACACACACACACACACACACACATCACATTTTTAAATATTGATCCCTTTCCTTATTGAACACATGAAAACTGAAGGATAGAATATGAGATCAGTGGAAAACAAATTAATTCATAAATAGCATGACGCATCGCATATTACCTTGTCACACAGAAGAGAAGTACATCAAATGCAATGTAGCAAATGTAGCTCAACACACAAAGCCTACAGTGAAAAACTGTAACTGGAAAATATTGAAGACATGAAAAGGTTGGGATCTTAGTGAAAGTGGATATTTTACATGAAAAACCTCACAGGGTAAGGTCGTTGTCTTTCTTTATGACAGAGTTCCTCAAGAAAATGAGAGGGGAGAGGTTCAAAGGGATTCATCTCCACCAAGATTCAAGGTCATCCAACCTAGTCATCCTAGAAGCACTTGAAAAATATGGAGTGAAGACTGGAGATATTCTTCCTCCCAAAAAGGAGTGTGTAGGGAAGACTCTGACTGAAGAGAATCACTGACCTTCAAACAAGCTCTCTATCCATATAGAGTAGGGGAAGACATGCACAATCCATCAAAAATGCACATGAACTTTCCCTCTTCAAATAGTTCCCGCTTGAATAGCAGTCAATGGATCAACTATGAATATTGCATGAATATTGCACCGAATTGCAAGGGGTTCAGATTGAATTCACTGTGAAAAAAATCTAAAAAACAAAAACAAATCTGAGATATTAGAACATCATTTTTTGAGATTGAGTCTCAAAAATTACGTTTTGAGTAAAAACATTTTCAATGGCGAACAGTGAGTGAACGATGGATTTAAACCCAGTTTTTGTTCAAATGAATTTGTACAATAAAGTGAGTGTGTAAACATTTAAATCATCTAAAATGTAAAGAGAAGAAAAGACTTGCCACATACTATATTAATAAAAAGTATAAAAAGAATTCAGAATCCATACTTTGGTCATGAAATTGCCTTTTGCCACAGTCCCTTTTCAAGAATGGAAAGATCAGTGTTAATTTTCAGCCGTTCTTTGATTGGATGAACCTGCCTCCCTCTTGCGCGACATGGCTACCACAGGTCAGTGGCTGGTGCAGTGTAGCATGAAACAAACAAATAGAAAAAGGCACCTCGTGGCACTTGACTCTCGCCAGAATGCAACTGACGGCAAGCCTACCAGCGTCCTGTAATAACGACCGGTGCCTCCTAACCAAAGAGGAGAGGAGAGGAGAGAAGAGGGAAAAGACAGCTGGGAAAAGGGGAAAACCATCCATGTTTTCCCCTTTCTCCTTTTAGAGCTGGAGATATGGAAAGAGGATGAAGAGAAGTGCAGGAAATGATTGAGAAAGAAGGTAGCATGTTAGTGCTTTAAAATCCAGAAAGAGACGACACCTGAGCAGAACCAGCTGCAGTGAAAAAAAGATTTAAAATTGGCAAGCAAAAGTATGCAATAGTTTGATTGAGAAACATAAATGATAAATTGTGACAGAGAAGAAGCTTTAAAAAGTCAAATAGACATTTGAGGACACAGAATGCTTTCAAACACCAGACAGGGATATTAAAATATGAACACAAAGCAATAATATATGTGGTGTTAATTTTTTTTCTATCTACTAACAGAGCATGATCACTGCATTGCTGTAGCACTATCAGTGTGTTGATTTTCCTATAGGGGCAACTTATTGATGTTGGTTATATCCTGACAGAAAATCATATTATAAATCGTTCAATCTTGTTTTTTTTCTTACTGTAATGCTGTGTTCACACCAGACGCAAAGCTAATTTTTGCCTAGGGTTACTCGCACGAGTTTGACCACAGGATCATTTGTTTTTATTCGCCTTACTCACACGATATGCGCTGGACAGGAGGAGTGGCTACATGTAGATACCGACAACGTTTCTTTATCCGTCATTAAACATGGCTGAAATAACCACCAGTATTGTGCAAGATCACGCTAAAAGAGCACTTTTGGTAAACTGAACATATGCGTTTGCAACTAATAAATGTAAACGTGAGTATCATTAACGACTACGTTCTACCGAAAAAGAATAGCTCCGAGCAGCTCATTTAAAAAAAAGAAACTCAAATTAAGAAATTAAACTTGAAATACCTCATTTTTTGGGACCGTAAACTTAGTTCAGTATTCTAAATTGTGAACTATGAACGTGAACTAGTTCATTTTTTCTTATAATAATATTAATCATAGTAGTCTGGATCAATGGAAGTACATTTTTAGTAAGGTAGTAGTAGTAGTAGAAATACAAAAATAAATAAAAAGAAACATACTGCTAATCAAAGAGAATTCCACAGATTTTACATATTTGTTTACAGGTCTTCAGGAGTACTATCGCATTTATGAAAAAGTTGTATAAAGCTTTTTGTAGCTGCAGAGAGAGCTGCACGATGTCCCTTGAGTTAGCACTGCGGCTGAGGACTACAAGTTAAAAAAAATTAAAAAACAATCTGCGGGTGTGGGTTAGGGTCAAGGGGGTAAGCTTCTCCTCGGAACGCGTAGCTCCTATGGCGCCATTTTGAAGCTAACAAGCCATCACCTCCCGTTAGCATTCCATTGACTGCCATTCATTTTGGCGCCACTTTGACAGCGAATAACTTTACATCTGAAGCGTTTAAAGACTCTATTTGTCCATTGTTTATTTCTAAAGAAACACGACAATGTATAAAAGGCTCCATTACCATTACTACATGACGTTTTTGTAAAAATAGGCTAACGATTGTGTCATAAACACGCGACTTACTGTCGCATAGTAGAGAAATTACGTACAGTACAAGAGAAGCTCGCAGACAGTTTCGACTCACATTAGCTGTTTAAGTTAAGTAACTAATGTTAACTAGCATTTTAGTTAGCAATAATTAGCCTGTGCCCATGTTATCTCCTTACATATACCTACACTCTCCGTTTCTGCAAGATTGGGAATGATTGAGATTTCTCTTGGCACAGCTACCAGAAGACTTACAACTTTCAGACATGTCACATCTAGAGCTCAGTTGGAGGCTGCGCAGTAACGCTCAGCTATCACCAGAAAAGTGCTTCTAATATCCTTCACTGGTCTCCGTCCAGAGCAACAGGATCTGTTGGTCCATTATATATATATATATATATATATATATATATATATATATATATATATATATATATATATATATATATATGTCAATGGTTAGGGTTAGTGAGCTTACCAGACCTTTGTAGCCCGCTCCTCATCTCTGCTTGAGGGCAGAGGCTCGAGGCTACATTAGCCGCTACTAGCATAATATAACTGAATCCCTGACTGAATTGTTTGCTGTCAAGTTGCCTTGTGGGCAATGTAGGCACCAAGTTTTGACAAGCAAGAAGAATGCAGGGAATAAAAAGGACTATAACTCTTGTTTTGCTTCATTGATTTTGATGCTATTAAAAAGAAAAGAAAGCTTCTGTCTATCGTGAGTCCGACGATGCTATAAAAGTGCTACGCTAAACCAGCAGAATACTTATTTAAAAACCTTTTTTTTTAAATCAAATACAACATGCATGAATATGTGCATAACATAGAAGGTACTGTACTCTTTTACCATATCTAAACATAATCTAAACCCAATGTGTTTTAAGACAGCCTTCTTAAACAGTCCATGCTAAATTAAAAAAACATAGGCTGGACAGGACAAGGCAAAGAGGGTAGGAGGAGAAGACAGTGGAAATGGGAATGGAGAACAGAAGAGCCAGGCTGATCATACTGTGATAAGACGAGGAAAATAAGTCTGATTATCACAGAGGCCAGGGGCATTAGACAGACAGTTGGAAGTCATCTTAAAACTCAGGAGGGAAGAGACAAGACAAGAGGTCACAATTACGCCCCGCTAGCTGCACTCCCCTCCTCCTCATGAAGTCCTCTAATATATTCGGTTAGTTCCTGTATGGCGCGGAGGGGAAATTCTAATTAAAGGGTGGGGGGAATTTTGACACATGTGAGGCAGAGATCAATATTTAGCACCATAATCAGCCATTCCTGATGGCTTGAAGGTGTCACTGCGAGCAGACTGCAGCTCTCCATTAGAGTGCTTGGGAAGGAGCAGACAGGCAGGCGAGCAGGCAGGCAGCCAAGCAGGCAGTCAAGCAGGTAGGCTGCAGAGAACTGCCAAACTCCTAGCCATCATGAATCAAAGCATGTGATGCCTCTCGTGCTCCATTTCGCTTTGCTTTTTATCTTCATTCATCCTTTTAAAAGGAGAAAAGTGAACTCTGTCAGACTGGTTTGTGATAGGGGTGCAGGGTAAGTGGAAAAGAAAGGAAGAAAAATGCCATAGAGGGGATACGGTAGATCAGGAGGAAGTGCACCTGTCAGGACTTTGGACTGTGAGATGATTGTAAGGTACACAGATGGTCCTGTCTATTGAGCGATTTCTACATTATTGGATTATTATTACTGATGCATTTTACTGTTGGTGGAGGTGGAGCTCATTTAAGTTTAAACTATAACATTGTATCCTTTTTTCATAAGCTCATTATATGTTTTGTGTGTAAAATCTTAATCTGCAAAGTGACCAGTAACTAAAGTAGAACTATTCCCACTTAACTGTAGTGGAGTATACATGTAAAGCAGCATAAAATGGAACCACTCAAGTGAAGCACAAGAACCCTCAAATTTGTATTCAAGTGCACCACGTGAGTAAATGTACTTAGTTACAATCTAATAGGGTTTTTGAATAAAAGTAAATTTTACGAAAGGGCAGCTTATTTCATCGCTGTAACCACAATTACTGTATTAATTTTCCAAACAGATACATGCACACACACACAACATTTGTGGCATGTGAACAAGGCTGTTCATGGCTGACATGGTTAGCGACCACTGACTCAGTATCAGGAACATGGTGTTGTTTCCTGAAGGCAAGGAGAGAGGGCGAGGGGCAAAGGAGGGGGCACGTGGAGGTGTGTGTGTGTGTGTGTGTGTGGGGCAGCCTAGGGTGTCCCCTGTCTCCATGTGTCAGCCCATCTCCTTGTTCTTGCATGTCACTGACACACACATGGGTACTTACCAACCCAAGTTGCTCCAATTAATGGCTGTCCCACTGCGCTGTCCGTTGTACGGTGTGCTACCTTGGGTGACAAGATATGGTCTGGGATCTGTCTCTCCAGTGACATAAGCGAGGAATTTTAAGAGGGAAAAGTGATGCAAACACACACCGCCTCATGCTGCGCCCAGATAGGTAGATAACAAAGACTCTTGTAAATGAGTGGCAGAGAGGAAGGCATAGAGGATTCTCTAATTACTTGCTGCAATCTATCTAAGTCACTGGCCTTCTAATTTGATTTATCAGAATGCATGAAATCCCTTGGAATAATGCCCTTATTAGAAGGACAGAATTGACGGGGGGACAAGAGGTCTGCCGAGAGGAGGTGGAGAGCGGAGATTTAAGCATCAATTACAGTCAAAAGGAGAATTAATAGTTATTAATCCACAAACATAGCCATCGTTCTCTCTGCTGCTGCCTCTCTGCCACTTGGAGACAATCCTCTTCACACTTGCCCCGCCACACACACACACACAGTCATTCACACTTCCACGCATGCACAGGCATACACATACCAGCATAAAGAATAGATAAAAACAGGCATGTAAACAAGCACATTCACGCATACAAACACAGATACAAACTAAGATGCACAAACACACACACTCATATATTCATGAGTCGAAATACTGAAACAGTCATGCAAACTGCAGAACTAAATGAGCATCTAAAAAAATCATGTGTATAAGCACAACAGTACAAAGGCAAGATGCCATAAATATCTTTTACTGTGGATGGTTCGTATTATTTTGCCCACCGGTAGATCAAAGGTCTTTAACTCTTTAACTAAATTCTTGACTGACAAATTCAATTGCTGTCAGTCTTCCAGGGCCCTCAATGTAATATGTGCATTTTGATTCAATTTGCCCTGCAAATACATACATATACATATTGTTTATCTGGTTATGGGCACAAAAAAATCAATACTTAAATCTGTGCTTTGTCATTCCTAAGTGCATCATGAAATAGCAAGATATCCCTCTAATTGAATCCAACAAAACCACATAGATTGTTAATTTTGTGCTATTAAGCTTTTGCAACATTTACAATGTCTTCTTTTTGCCTGTTGATGACTCTTGTTTGTCCCCTTGAATGGGAAAAGAAGATTTTATATATCTAACAATTGAATTTAGAAAGGTCAATCTCTAACCAAATAACAATAAATCAAAAATGAAGCTAACTTGTATCATTTCTAAGGAGAGGAATTCAAAGCACACAGGAACAGTTTCAATAAGCTCATATCATTAGAAACAGAAACAATACCATATAACTATGTGAAGGGTAACTATTTTCTAATTGCACATTATCCTGATTATTCAAATCATCCTAATAAATTCATGTTACAGCAGCACTTTTTTTTTTTATACCCACAAGGTCATATCACATACACAAGAATAACAACAAAAGGACAGCTTGTCATGTTAAATAATTTAAAAAGCAGTGAGAGCAGCAGTGCTGCATTACACTAGGTGACACTCTGGTCCGATTTTTATGTTAAATCCTGTGGTTTTTTGTTAAAGGGTTGCTGAGTGGCTGAAAGGAGAATGCCAGTGTGCTGTTGCTTTGCTGTCAGTCACACAGAGGCAGTATTTAGACAGGGAGCTGAGAGGTCTGCTCCGCTGCCAGCTCCTGCCTTTTAAACAGCCCTTTCCTCAGAGAGACAGCTTAGCACTGAGTGCCAGTCAACCTCGCATGCCCCCCCCCCCCAGCCCCCATACACACACACACTTTGATAGCCTCTTTGCTAAAGAACAATTTTGCAGAAGGGAAGAAATGATCATGTATGGTCCGACCTAAAGGTACATTGTAATGGGTCTATCCCCCTGTTTCAACAAAGTGGAGCAAAAGGCATCTGGACAGCAGATTCATCAGCATTACTTGAATGGAGGAACAAGCTCATACAGCATTACGTGGCTGACAGGGGAAGATGAATCTAGGCAACTTGGCGCATCAGGGATCCTCATAGACCTTCAGTCATGGCCTGTGGTAAAGACTGAAGGATGGGAGAGAGGTTGTGGAGATAACACATCACGCCCTGTCTACATCCCATATTATGATGCTGTCCTGTAGAGTGTCTGGGACAATACTGTGTTAGCTGCCAGAGTGCCGTTGACATCATTGACAAACCTCTATGGTGTCAGGCAGTCAGTCACACTTCTACTGGGTGTCTGTCATCATGCTCAAACGGTCAGGCACTGACACCTTTTCACGTGAATGAAGATTCTCCAGTGACTGACAAAAAATAGTGGATGGCCTTTAAGGAGGGGAAAAAAAAACACAGCAAGAATAGCACCTCTCCTCAAAAGGAGAGACTTATAATTTGCAATAATGGCACACCAGTAGCTCTCAGAGAGAAAATTACAGGAAAAAGCCGATCTGAAATATCCTTTTAACTGGCAGAAACACATCCATTGTAGACAGAAGTCTTGTTTACTTGGTAAAATGGCATCAATTAGGAGCGGATGGTAAAATTAGCATATTCTCTTAATGGACTGGCCTTTCTTGTGCGGCGCTCTCACACTGATTGTATGGAAGGGACATGTTAAGGGAGACTGAGAAAAGGTCAGGTGTCTGCACCATTCAGGTGATCATATTTTTCACCAAACAGTTGTGCATTCTCCATGGCTATTGTCATGTTACACTGCAGCTGAGAGCAACATTCCAGTATGCGAGGAAATTTGCTTTTAAATCCTTGCGGAAAACAAGTCACTCATTCTGACACTTTCAGGATTCTGGACATGTAGCCCTTGAAGATTTCTGTTGTGTTTAAAATATTCCATATGGATGTGTTTTGTTATACAATTATTTGATCACAATATACATCTAATTATCAAAGCACCAATACATTTAGGTCCTTCAGAAAAACCATTAAGGCAAGTCAAAATGCTACTAAAAAGCTACTAAAATTAAATTAAAAAAACTACATCCCCACAATACATATATGTAAGGCATGTAGTCAAAGACTTGCTGATCAAAAGTTTGTAAATCAGATGTACTGTGTGTTTTCTTTATTGATTTATTAACATCAGCACACTGTTGGGATTTAAGTGTACTCTTTAAAATCTGAGAAAAAAATATAGTCAGAAATTACCAGACAATTTAGTGTTCAATATGCTATTACTAGCACTGAGCTAATCAATTTGAATGATTTGCCAGTTTATTTCCATTATTAACAGCCCCGCATCACTTTGGAGGCTAATTAATTCTGAAAATGATATTTCACCATCAATGCTGCGGTACGTATCTCAAGAAGCACTCAGCTCCTCCCAACCAGACCAAAGCTGCAGACTGCAAATTCTCGTCCTCCACCCCCTCCTCCCATCTTCCCTTGTGCCTCTACTCCCACCACCCCAAATTGACTGGTCTTGCACAGTTGCAGCTGAACAAGAAAGGAATTGCTAGTGTCAAGACACAGTTTACAAATATGACATCTCCTCTGCCATGGCTGGAAATATGAAATATTGATTTATGTGCAGTAAAAGGTCTTATAAAAATGATCACATACACATGAGGGATTAATGCGCAGAAGATCAATAGAAATTTCATTCTTGACACTAGACTGTCACCTATGGTGAAATGCTAAAATAAAGAAATCAATATTATCTATGAAATGTCAAATTTATTATAATTATGTGGATGAAAGCTGGCCAAGTGGCTCCCAGGGGGCTGAGAGCGATAGGGTACTGCTCTCAAGCATCCCTCATGTCCCTTCTTCTCATGCTGCCAATTTTGAGAGCAATATTGGTGTAAAGGGTTTTCACCCGTTATGTATGGCCTTGTTGTAACAAATTCCTCCTGGAATATTTAACTGTGGAAAGACTGACAATGGACAGAGCTGTAGTTCATAGCCTGCAGGTTGCGTAGTTAACAGCTGTTAGCTTTGGCACATATTGTATGACTCTGCCCTCTCGATTGAAACCTATTTGGCAGCTGCTGACATGGACAAGTCACAGGCCACTAAGGTACGACATCTCAGCATGCCCGCCGGGGGGGGGGGGAGGGGGGGGGGGGGGGGCGGGTTTTTTTTGTTTAAATGCATTTTTTTTTTTTTTTTTTTTTTTTTTTTTTTTTTGTTTTTATACTGTATATCTTTTTTGTGCACGTTATAGGTTTACAATGTGAAAAAGCCAAAAGTCCACCCAAAGGCACTTACTATCTCCAACAGAAAACAATGTTCACAAACTGCTCCAAACAGCTCTAATATAGTCCAGCCTTTACTTCCGTGACGAACGTGCGTCACTTTGTAACACACGTTATAATGCTCGCCTAGCGCCCTCATACTCTGCTTCTGACTGGGTGGTAGTCCTTAACTAGCTACTGGGCATGTGCGACTCCCAACAAAGATGGAACAGAAGTGTGATGCCTCACTCTGTAGCTAAAAGAGAGAGCTCAACACACAGGGTGATGTGTAGTACAACAAAAATATGGTGTTTTTTTTTAAGATTATTTTTTGGGCATTTTTAGGCCTTTATTTTCACAGGACAGATGAACACATGAAAGGGGAGAGAGAGGGGGAACGACACGCAGCAAAGGGCCACAGGTCAGAGCCGAACCCGCAGCCCTGAGGAGCAAACCCCCACACATGTGCGCCTGCTCCACCAACTGAGCTAACCCAGCCACAAAAAAAGATGGCATTTTTTGAAAATTAAACCATGTAAACCTATTCTGATATAACCTCTAAATACAATTATGAACCTGAAAATGAGCATAATATGAGCACTTTAAACCGCAAATGTAGTAAATAATCATGCAGATTTGTTTTGCTTCGGACATGAACTGTTTAATAAGAAAAGTATTTTCACAAAGCCATTAAACAATCATATTAATTGAGAAAAATGATTTAAACTATTGTCATAATCCACACAGAGAAGGTTTGTGAACAAGCTTACCCATTTTTGAATGATATCAAGAGACTCTGTGTGTGTCACTGGGCTTTCTCAAATCCCCCTCAATGTTTTATTTGCATTTAAACTAAGAGCTATTTGTGTTCATTCACTTGTTTTCCATGTCTAATTAATATCCTTTGAATGTGTGGGGATCAATTTATTTAATCAATGTTGGGTAGTGCCTCTGGCCTTCTAAAGGTCACTTAGATATGGAATGGGAAATCATCAGAGTCAGATCACAAAGGGGCGAGCAGGTAATTTGAATGTGGCAGGCAAACTTTGCATGTATGATCACACATTTCTAAAAAACTACAGAAAATTATTTTCCTTTCTGTCTTCCCATTTCAGGCAATAGTCTTTTTTTCCACCGGAGGCCCAGTGTACACACTAGAGTGTGGCAGCTGTGTAATCCCTTTAACAACCGACGGGGCTATTAAATGAGCCGGTGGTGCAGCTGCAAATAGCCAATAAAGCCAGCACAATATCATCCCTATTAAACAGTAATCTCGGCAGGCTTAAGAAGTTCTCTGAAAAATGGGAGGAAAACCATAACAAAATGTAATCAAGCAAAACATGGGGATTTTCCTCAACAAAATAAGCCAAACAATTTCCACAGTGGCTTACATGAAAGGTGTTGAGCAAAAGCACTCGAGCCTCAGAGAACTTCTCAGCCCCTTCAGGTGACCACGGTTTGCTGCCTTATCACAAATACAGAAGCACACAACAAAAAAATGAGCCTGTCAATCGAAGCAATTTATCGCCACAGATATTAACAGAGAAAGGGAAACAGGGGAAAATAACAAATTGTGCAGTTACATTTTAAAAGTGACCCAATCAAATTCATAAGATCACAATTTGAGAGATAGAACCCAGTTTATTTTTCTTCCCTTTCACCGGCTTATGTGCTCTGTCAGATGAAAGCGGAGCAGAGAGCCACTGTTGATGGAGCCTTTGAGCCTGGGAGAGGAGGCAACGCAGCCTCTTGAAGGGGTGCCGGGGACAGCGATAACCAGGGAGGCCGCGGGAGCTCCCTCCGCTGCCGGGGGAAGGTGTTCCAACTTATCAGAGTCTGCACGCGGGGAATGATTACCCCTCTGCCGGGCCGATTACTGCTAGCACTCCGGGTCAAAAGCAGGCCAGGATGAAAGAGAGAACTGAAGCCTCCTATCCTGCCTCCAATCATCCATTAGCACTCAGAGCGAGGGGCTTGTCTACCCCTCCACTCCCTTCACACCCCCTTCACACCCCTTCCCCGACATGGGCTTGTCAGTCTGGTGCATAAGAAGAAGAGCGACGTAATCACAGGCGTGACTCTCACTCACACCGATGTCATGGAGGAAAGTGTGGGGGCCTGCAGAGGTAATTTATGGATCTGAGTATAAGCACTTCCTTGACATATTATTTATTCATTTGAGTTTGTTTAGGAACAATCCTCGTCATCTGAAGGCCGAGGCAAAGTGTGTTTACACTATTGATGTATGGTATGTATGCTGATCAGCTCACATGAATAACAATGTGAAATAGGCCAGAAAGCAAAAAACAACAGACACATCAAACAACAATAACTGATTGCAACACACACACACACCACTCAGTTTTTTTTTTTGCTTTTTGTTTGCAGTATTATAATAATGTAAGAAAAGGCATGAGAAATGCACTCACGCTGGTCTTTCAGTATACTTGCTGCCTGTGCAATATCTCCACTGGATATTTTTTACACCATTTTCACGCATCTTCATTGAAAACAAATGGGACATTGTATTCTCTGTGAAATATCACTAAGTACTTGAACAAACCATATCAACCTGAAACTGTTCTCCCAAGTGAGTGAGACGCCACACTTAGAGTATCTACATTTAATACTTCACTTTGTATGCATTCCTCAGCCGCCGTCATGCTATGGATGGACAATGACCTTGTGTAGCACAGCTGACCAGACTCACCTCTGCGTATAACAGCACAATCCTTCAGATTAAGGTCAGTGCTTCAGTCAGCTACCTCTCGCTCTCCTCTCTTTAATACGAGAAAGGGACAGGAAAAATTCCAAGCCAATTGCCTGTGGCATCTCTGATGAACAGAGTGTAAAAATCCGTCCTATGCTTCCATGCACAGGTCAGCGTAGGGGTCTTTACAATACAACAGAGTAATGCCTTGCTCGGAAACATCAATTGTGTAATTCCAGTGACCAATCTATTTCGTGGTATGGAGAGCTGGGTCCCAGGGGAGTGGGTCCTGCTGTGTGAATTTGGGACAGATGTGTGTGTAAAAGCTGTGCTGTCTGTCCCACAGGTAAGCCAAAGAAAGACTGCAGGTCAGTCCTGAGAAAGAAAGAGTGGGCGCTGCCATTTACAGGCTGCAGTCACACCGACACGGTGTCACCACGCACAACACCTGGGCTACTGCTCGGTTTCAAGTTTTAGGCCAATGTAGACAAGAAGTCCATAATGTGCACACAAAAAAAAAGGAAATCGGAACATTTCCATTTCCACAACAACTTGGCAAACTCCACTGCTGAGGAAGATACAATGGAAAGCTCCAGAAAAGAGTTTATTTTCAGCAATGCTGGCAGCATGTAAAGGTCTGTGGGTTGTTCCACCCCTTTGGTCTAGACTAAAATCTCTCGACAACTATTACAAGGCTTGACATGGAATTTGGTATAGACATTTGTGTTCCCCAGAGGATGAATCCTACTGACTTCGGTGGTGCCCTGACTTTTCCTCTAGCGCCACCATGAGGTTGGCATTTGTGGTTCTAAGTGAGAGGTCTACTCTAACTATTGAATATATGTGATGTTTGGTACAAACATTCATTTTAATTTGTTTGATATATTTTTTATGAAATACCTGCAAAAATAATGACATTCCGATAAGCCTCACCTGTACTTTGTGCTAAGTAGCAAAAAAAATAAAAATGTTGCACGTTTCAAAAATAAATACACGTTTCAATCACATTTACACATTTTACTAACTTTGTCCGTTATTAAATTTTTTTCGCAAAATCAAAAGCCTTTGACCACTCAGAGCCACCGTACATGCAAAACGTCATCATCCAAAATGGCATCTAATAAGCTGATTCAAGTCTCCCAGCACAAAGCATTTTACGAAAAACAAATTACAGAATACAGAGATGCGGAATTAGATTGTGGCAGGTGATTGGAAAACAGCTTGAAATCGAGGATGGTACTGATCGCAAAAAAAGGATGTACGTAAGATTTGACAGTGATTGCAGCTAACCAATAGCTTCTTGCTAATGTCACGCATTAATTAGCCTTGTTTGGGACTAGCGCTATCCATTGAACCCATGTTATTAATTCAGTTGCTAGCAGGCTTTGACTTTTAGAAGAATGTAACCACACATCATCCTTGACGACGACATTCTGTCTTTTATTGCAAATTTTCACAACAAATAGAACGATAAAACACATCGGACTCAGTGTGCAAGGTTTTTGTTGGTAACACATTTTATCAGATGATGGAATAAAAAATTGCACTTGGTGCGCAAAGGCTTTCAGTTGGCTTCTTGGAGGATAAAAAGATGAAAGGAAATACTGTACAAACATAATAGTGCACATCTCCTGACATGAAATCAATCAGATAAACCCATAATATGACTGATAAATTCTAATTCAGAGTGACAATATTCATCCCATGATGCATATCTTTATTGAAATAAATGATCTTTCAAGCTAAACCTATTAGTAGTAATCAATTGAATAGTAGAGCGATGTTACCTACATGTCAAGGTCTTCTGTATAACAAGATGTGATCCCTGTTCTGCATTTAGGAGATACTGAAACTGTGTCCAAGCGAGTATTTCCTATGCGGTAATAGAAATAGCATGCCAAATGACTCAAAATCAGAGTAGTCTTCACATTTGTGGAGATAAGAACTGACCTTGGCCTTCTGAAGATGAGTGGACATAGAGTACAGTATGTCAGAAATAGAAACCCACACTACTACAGTGATTATATTCCTGAGTAAAATCCTAATGCTATTGTTCCATCTATTTTGACCATCACCAGTTTAATTAAAAAGTATTTGCATTATTGAAATATCCTTTCAAATCAATCAAATCAGAAAATAAAATGCATAAGAATAAAACTGAAAGGAAGCGCATTCATCATTCGGCATTATTCAGATGAGAGTGCAAGTTGAAGGAGGTAACACATTTCTGAGGCCTGCACAAACAAAGTGGTAATCTCACTACATGGAAAGACCTGTGAAAATGCTGTTTTCAATGATCCAAAGAATCTTGTCTTGTCCTTTTCACATGCTTCCAATGAATTATGTATTTGCAGTGATTTATGGTGCGCCATGCTCAACCCTCTTCCTCTCCCTCAACGTGGAATCCTACATGGATTTTTCACAGGGAACCAACTGGGAAAACCAAAATTGCTCAATTTAAGGAAGTAATTAAAACTGTCCGCAATCAATATTTATCTTTAGACGGACCCTGGTGGGGGTTTAGTGGCTTACCATCCCCCCACCTTGCCCCACGTCTAGCCCTATGTCCCCCTGCTCTTCTCATTGACAGCTGTTCCTTCAAATAAACCAGAAACAGGAGCAAGCTTCTCCCACTCAGGACTAAAATGACATGTGTTGTGAATAATCAAATGACCGTATCAGTGAGCCAGCACAAAACATGTTGAGGAAGTTGAGCTGACCAAGATAAAGATCAATGTGCAGGGGAGTCTATCTATAGAGGGATAACTTGCCCTTAATTGTGTACTTAGTGCAATAATTAACTTTAATTCTAAAACAGCCAATCCATCATAATCTCACAAACTAACACATTTAGATATTATGAAACTTTTAAAACTCATGAATAATCAAAAGCTGAGCACTCTCATATTTTGACACCCTGCAGTCAGATAATTAGTTTGACATTATCTTTTCACCTGTGCACAAGTGGAAGAAGTACCAACACAGATTCCTAGAATGATATTTAGATATTTATATAAAAAAAAGTAAAAATCTACATTTAAACAAAATAGAAAACTGATATTCTGGATACAAATAATTTTAAATCGCTGGAATGAATTTGTAACATAATGCCTTTCGGTAAACCACACCAGTTACAGATGCTTCATAGGAGAAGTTTGACATACATAAACATTTAAAAATGCCCTGTTTCAAGAATCAGTCGACATATACTGTAAAAACTGCAATCCCCTCTAGACTGTTGAGCTCTTTCAAACAGGCTAAAATACACACTAGTCTAATAGAAATCCCTCACATTAACCTAACCATGATGGAGGGTCACAAAAGGACAACTTCCATCAAAAGAAAGTAACCTAAAGTCCCCAGACTGATATATCACACTTTAATTCAATAGAAAGTATTTACTTGCGATCAATTTAGTAAGGTGAAACAGTCATGTAAAACAGAATAGCGCTGGCATGACAGTTTGGTTAGACTGTCTTCAGAGACCTCTTGCTGCAGGCAGAAATCATGTCTCTGTCATTCTATATCATCAATTTTAATTATCCTCACAAGTGCTCATTCTGCTTCAGGCAGCAGTGGGAAAGGCAGGATCTGGGAAAAAAAATTATTTTAATCTATTTGGGATGTGAAGTGTGAGGTGAGACCTCTGTCTGTCACAACCATCCCCCCCCTTCTCCAACACCACACCGCTTCGCCCCAAAACCACACACGTGCACACACACATCATGCGCTTGTGCCTTGGATGCACACATGTACAGTAGAAAGATCAAATCTATCCATCCACAAAAATGCACATATACTAAATGAACAAACAAGTCAGTTTGAATAATATTTTTTGCCATTTTTTCTCTTTTCCTCTTGAACGTTGTTTCTTGTGTTGTTGCTGCACCCCGCTAGGAGTCAACCAGTAGGTCAATATAGCAAAGGTCATGCACCTCCTTGCCAATCTCCTGCTGTACCTGAACACCACACACATTTAGTGATCATAATGATAGCCCCAGTTCCTTCTGTCCTCAACAACTTGGCAGGGGTCTCACTTACCACTGCCCCCCTGCTGTGTTAGACCACCTTCTCTACCAACAAATAATGCAGACTGCACAATCACTGATTTTATGGGGGTTTCTAATTGGGTTGGATTATTGGCTTGATAAAGATGCAGGGACACCGAACTTTGGTTTGGAAGAGATGGACTGTTGTTGTTGGTTTGAGTTGAGATCACTGGATTTGATCCTAAAGATTAAGATTTTTTGGGGATTTCTCAGTGGTAGATCACACTCTCATTAACCCTCTTTTTTACTGCCAACTGTTAGTCGTTAAACAATTATGATTAAGAGGAAATATAAAAGTTAGATGTCGTTATAACTAATAGAAGGCTATACGGATTTGTTTGCGAGACCATCCTGTAAAAGGATCTTTGTTAGATCCTTGTTGTAAAAAACTGTCAATATCCATAGTTTTATGTCAAAAGAAAACCAGAAACTCTTTGGACGCAGAAGACACATCCTAAAGAATGTCAATATTGGATGAATTTATTTCCATCCAGTGACAACTTTAAAATGCTCTCTTCCTACAATATTTGTGAATTGCAACTACGGTATAGTTAACTTTGGGACAATATTGTGTGTATGGCAAATTATCTATGGTTCAGGGTTAGGGTTCAGGTGACTAAAACGCTTAAGGTTAAAGAAAGATTGTGGTTAATACAAAGGCAAATGTTAACTGCAGGGTTAGAAAAGCTGGAATCGTCCAATATGGACATACTGTAATAGCACGGACACAGGGCTGAGATGATTAGAGGGCAGGTGAGTACATACTTCACATATCTTACGTTGCACTGAAAAGTGAGTCTTAATATTAAGGGTTGATATTGGCCTTCAGAGATTTCGATGACCAAGGATAATAATTGTCTGTAGTGTGACACTGAGCAGAACTCTTGAGACACTCGAAAGGACAGAAAAGTTTTGCTGAAGTTCAACAAGGCTAAAAGCTTCAGCTTCATCTTTATGACATATTAAACCCAAAATAGCTGTGGTATTTCCTGGCTGTTGATGCCATTACTTACCATACAATGTCTGACGCTCAATGACACCTTCAGAGATTGGAAATCTGTGGCACATAAATACAATATGGTTAAATCCAATTGAGGAAAATTGCATGCATTTTTAGGGATCATTAAGTTATTAGCATCACTAGAGGGGGCAGAAAAACACTTCACAAATCTCTCTGCTAATTGCAATCAATTTCCCCTTTCAGAGAAACTTCTGATGCCTTCCGGTATTCTGCTCTTTATGGATTTCACGTGGGGCTTCATCCTAACAACAGCAACATAGTTGTTGGCACTAAGAACGGATCTGTTAAAACATGCCTGAGACAATATTGTAGTTTACTGCAATAGCTAATAAGGTACTGGTCTGCATATAGCCTTAGCCATACAGTGCAGGCAGGAATGACCCATAAAAAGACATAATTAATAGAAAATGGGTAGCCTGTGATTGGCAACCGCTGAAAAGTGAAAGAGACAGAACTAGGAACTGATAATGAGTTCTGGCATTGGTGAAGAATTCCTCTTGCTCCGGGGTGAAAAAGAAAGGTACCTCCCCCTCCATAAAAAGAAAGGATAAAAGAAATAAGTTGGAGAAAATCACTGGCCAGCTTTTATGTTTCACTCCGTCAGCTGAGTGTCAGGGATTTG
This sequence comes from Perca fluviatilis, assembly GCF_010015445.1. Taxonomy (NCBI): domain Eukaryota; kingdom Metazoa; phylum Chordata; class Actinopteri; order Perciformes; family Percidae; genus Perca; species Perca fluviatilis. Next base: position 15,788,812 of record NC_053123.1, on the reverse strand, counting down.
CTGTCATAAAGATAGTGAAAGCTCAAGAGCTGGTGCTTACCAAGAATTAATCAATTTAGGTTTTGGTCCTGAACATAAAATGTCAGACATTGCCTCTCACTCTTGTAGGTGATTTCTTTGAGCCGAACAACACAATAATCCCACTCTCACTTCTATTGAAGGTCAAAGTTGGTCAGTGAGCCAAGAAATACCATATAAGAGCTTCCTTCCTCCTCAATTGCCGCGAGTATAAATTATGGAATTAGTGTATTGATTGCCGACGATGACTTCAAGCAATCACTTTTACAGCCATGACAAGATTATTTTATCCTACTTTTCCTGTATTATTATAGGTTGTGTTTGAGTTATTCTACCAGCATAGGAAGTGACAGCTTGAATTTATTCAATAAAGCGGGGCAGTTAGGGGAGCCAGTGAGGCAAAAAACAGAAGACATGGCATGAAGGAGAGAGACAGCATTCCTGCCTGCATGCCTGCCATCCTAAATAAAGAAAGATATCTGCCCAAATGGAGCGCTGATCAATACATTCATACAAACACAAGCACATCATTTGTTAACTCTTGGGTGATAACCTACAGTGTTGCACATGGGAAACTGCAGGAGTGAGAGAGAAAAAAGACATAAATTACAGACAATAGAGTTTATGATGATTTGAAATACTGCACATAAACGGTATATGCCCTGTTGTGTTTGATTTCATATTTGTTAGCAAACTACAATGCGAGTCGAAATACACAACAAGTGATATCATTTTACAAATTATTCAACTGTGTCATTACACTTCTAGAAAGTATTTTTTACATGAATCCGATTGGAGATAAAGGCAACCTGTGGAGGTTTTGACTACTAATGATTTTAGAGAGCGCCGTTTAACTGAACGGGTCCTCATATTGTTTGTATCGTGTGTTTTAACAGCAGGCTCACAAGGACACACATGCACCAGCATAGAAGTGACGTGACACATTTCTTTTGCCTGAAGATGGCTGTAAACTAACAGCTGTGGCAAGTTTGTCGGAAAAGCATTAAATGTGTTTGTTAGGCCTTAATAATAAACAGTTAGCTTTGGTGAGAAACACTGACTGTAAACAAAATTGTGTGTTTTCCATACAATGAACTCTACAGGACACCTTTAAATAAGTGTGTCTCTTTGTTCTGTCTTCCAAAGTTAACTAATCTAGTGGTTTGTTTAAAAAAAATGTTTTAATGTTCTTTTAGCAAAGCTGTGTTTTCAGTGAACTTGGTGTGTTAAATGTTAAAGTACAGGTTAAATAAAAAGACAAGGTAGAGAGGAATACAATTAAAATTATTCTTTAAGGCCAGGCAACTGACTAAAAAATGATAGTGTGGATGATGCTGAATCATGCTTAAAGTGTTACTCAGTGGCTTGCATGCACACACATAAGCACATGGACTACAAACTCACGTACAGTGTGCACAGTACGTACCCTTGCACAAAAACATATGGCACACATAAAAATTGATCAAAGAAACACAAAATAAATACACAACTTAACATGTAATAAAAAACAGTTTTTGGCCTCAGTTTTTGACTAACTGAAGATTCATGCTTTTTTGTGCTGCAGCAGCTGGTCGAGTGAAAAAGCAATAATACACGTGTGCTGTGATTGATGTACCTTCCCATTCGTAATCAAATTTGTATTGGTTTTCACTTATTCTCAAAGTGCTTCAAAATGATGAAAGGTAAAGTATAACAATGAGACATACTGTATAAACAAGGACAACTACAGGCATTAAACAAAGGCCTATTCTATTTTTTATGTATATTATACACTTTGCAAATTTCATTACCATAGATCTAAAATATGAAGTGCAACTCTTTACGTAAGATAGCGTTGGGACTTTTTAATGTGGCTAATTTTTGAAAACAATCATTTTTAGAGTCCTGGTGATCAGAGGAGTGAGGAGATTCAGTTTCCTCAGTGACCAATTAGAGAAAAGCATGATGTTACATTAGACTATCCACAGCTGTTCTCTTCCATTAAGTTGTTAAGACGAATATCTAGAAACTAGTCTGTGAAAATAGCATTAAAGACTGAGACAATTCCTCAGTCTTGTACATGACAGACACGCGTCTCCGGCTTGTATAGCATCAAAATGACAGGACCCAACACAAGTAATCTGACACATCTTGATCACAGCACAGTCCTGATCTTTCTGTCACACTGGGGATTAAAACAGAAACACAGGGCTAACAAGGGTCAGATATGAAATTTCAAGGAAGTGACACATGACAGGACAAACAATTAAGTGTCAGTACGCTGACCTTGGGGCAACAGTTTTACACCATGACCCTCTATGCATTAGTCATTCCACCCGCAGCATGAAGGGAGGAAAGGGGAGCCTCCCTGCTCTTGTTCGTCCAATGCCACAAGCCCAGTGTTGTTCATTGTTTAGTCGTTGATGATTAAAAGATGTACAGCACTATGGAAATTGGAGAGCTTGTGATTTGTCTTTGTCCGGTCAGCCTCCTACAGTATTCTGTGTGAGTTGCAGAGGTGCAGCTCAAGGTAGTTGTGGTCTTTATAAAGTTACACAGAAGCATGGATCACAGAATACATGAACATATGCAGACATCATTACATTTCAAAAGTAAAGACATAATATAAATAAAGATTCCCTCCTTACTGGCTTTTGGTGCTATGGTTCACTATCAAAAGGTGCACCTGGTAAATATTTGGTTATTTAAAAAAAACAACAACACTCCTTTACAGAAGGAGCCTCTATCAATCTTTGGCTTTTTCTACTGTGGAAGCTATACAACTGCACCTCAGAAATCAAGGCTGTAATTACTCATGCAGAAAGCACAACATGAAGGAGAAAAAGCCATGTTCTGCTGAGTTTTACTTTTAGAGGAGTCAACCAGACAAGCAATGGTGGCGCTGTAATCAGTCAAACCCTATGGCTAATTCGTCAGGTGGAGAGGAATGACGCATTTTTACCTCAGAGGTATCAATGTCCTTTTTTCTTTAAATATAAATAATTATATTATTTTTTACAAACTACAGGTTAGCTTCTCTTTCATATCTTTCAACCCTCCCTATAACCCAGAAGACAGCTTCACTGTTACATATATGTTTTAATGCTTCAGGTATCAACGACGTTTCATTTCCAGGATTGTTTCGTTGCCGCCGGAAATTCCGCCGGATGTCCCTCATTTCGGCCAGATGTCAGTTTCCTTCCACTTTCTTTGTTTTGGAATTTTAAACTTCAGTTAATTTATGAGGACTATGGTTAACTGCTCCTCAGATCTCTGCGGGGTAAATCCAGACAGCTAGCTAGACTATCTGTCCAATCTGAGTTTTCTGTTGCACGACTAAAACAACCTTTGAACGTACACGTTCCACCAAAACAAGTTCCTTCCCGAGGCTATTTTGCAGCGGCACCGTGGCTCCGTGCGGAGCTTAGCACCGCCCATGACGATTGTGATTGGTTTAAAGAAAGAGAGCACATTTTTTCTCCCATCCCGGAATGCTGTGTGGACTAGCCAGACCCTCCTCCGCAGCGCTGTGGAAGAAAGTCTGGCAATGCGAGACTATGCTTCAGGCAATGCAAATATGTAAAGGCAATTAATTAAGAAAGGAAAAATACAAATAAGAGCAACAGCTACTGCAGAATTAGCAGTTGTAGTGGACACATCAACTTGTTTCTTAGTATAAGTATAGTGCTGTTTTGGTTTTTTCTTCCACCTGTTGAACAAATTTTAATGACATTAAAATGTTTTGTCTTAAAAAACAATAATTAACAACCTTTTTCAAAATGACACTTTAGGGAAAGAATAATGACCGGAACTACCACAGCCATGCAAATAAATAAAAAAAATATCAGCAAATTAATTATTAATTTCTAAATGTGTTTTTTAATCATCATAGACATTGGCCAGCATGGCCTCATTTCTCTGTGACAGCTGGTGATGCTTTCCTGTGATTCACAGTAATCCACTTTTTATTATGAAGAAAATACTGGTATTTTTTTATACAGCGGGGAATGAATATAATATTGTACGTGGTAGGGACATATGGTCTAAACAGAACAGAATTGACAAGCCAAATTTCAGGGACAAAATCCAGCACCTACTACTTACTCACTGTACTATCTAGGAATAATTAAACTGTTTTGGTTTTATTAACTTAAGGATTCATAAGATACATTACAAATTGTAGGGTTATAAACCCAAAGATTAGTTTCCAAAAGAAGTTAAGTAAGCACTATTGTAAGCTCTTTATTTAAATAAAAAGGGTTTTATTTTATTATTACTGGTGGCAGATTTGAGAATGCAACAAAACCAAAACCCATCCATACCAATAAATGTACTTAAAACCTCTGGACAACTAAAAAAAAACTGGGCACAGTCTGTATAAACAAATTAACCAAGGCTAACAGCCACAGTTGAGTTTTACATTGTGTTATATATGTTAGCAGGCAGAGCAGCAAACAATATTTACTGGAAATAATACAGAATAATAAGTCATGTAATAAGGTAACACACCAATGATTAAGTGTAAGCACTTTGCCTCATACTGTAGTTTACCTGCTTTGATAATGCATACTATTATGTAAATGAACATGACATGACCCAAATGTGCTCTGTGTAAATTAATGTATTTTACCTTTAAGATAAGATGTTGCATATCCACCAAGCTAATGTTAACAGGAAGGCATAGCTGAGATTTAGTAGCTAAAAAGTGGCATAAATTACAATAAGATGAAGCTGCTGAACAACTCTCCACTAAATGATTTCCATAAAAAGCATCAATATTATTTTATTAGTAATAATAGTATTTTCAAAGTGCAAAACAAATGTCATTACTCATCTGTGGTCTCTATGGTGAAGCTGGCTGAACCACTGTAGAAACCTGTTCAGTAATTTAATTTAGGGCCAGTCAGACCTCAATAAAGTTGACACTGGTGTTATCTTAACTCAGGTACAAACCCACAATGCACTATAGGGGACGTTTATAGTTTATATAGCAATCTTTTAATCTGTGGTACAAACAGTTTTCAAATGTAAATTGTCTTAAGTGATGAAGATAGGTGAAATAAGAAGAAAGTTTTCTTTTCCTTTTCTTCAAATTTGACGGAATAACTTTACGTTGCACAGGCAGAATGCATTACAGTACTTACATTTCAACATTCATTTCTTCAGCATAATCTGGAGGGCAAAATTTACAAAGAGCAAATAAAGAAGAAGAGAGAAATCCTGACAAATGTAAGCCAGAATCAAAACCATACAAAGAAACGATACCAGGCTCTGCAAATGAAAACAAACACACACAAGTTTAAGAAGCAGATAAGTGGGGTTATGACCGCTACAATATGAAGTGGGGAGGTTGACTGGATGGAAACAGGGGGCTGGGGACACCTTTTTTTAACTACTTCTCCTGCAAACAGCATTATCTTGATTAAAGTTTAATTAAGGATCACATTTGGCTGTGCCTTTCATAGCGATCTACATGAGCAGATTTCCTAGGGCTTAACTCTATCGCTGGGAAAATCCTCCTTTATTACTTTCAACCTGTTGTAAAAGCTGTTGGCACGGAGGGACGGCTGCCTCATTCACTGGCCTTGTTTGCTGCTGGAAAAATCCTGAGTCTCAGGAGATCTCCCCACAGTGGCTCAATTTAATATCTGTCCTATCACTACAAGGCTTGGGCTCATTATTAATGATACTATTCATTAATTTCTTGTTGGGCTGATGTTATTTATTAAAATATTAAAGAAAGCTCCTGAGACACTCTCACGTAATGAGGGATGTGTCCTCCTTCCACAAACCCCCTCCTCCCTCCCTCCAACCCCCCTCTGCTGGATGGATGGTGGGTGGAATTACCCCACTCGGACGCTGCTAGCCTGCGCACCCTCATTAGTCGTTCTCCAGGGCTGAGTGACACCATAAATCCATTCTACATGTCCACCACCGCCAGCCATATACAAACGCACACCGCTTGCCTCGCCCCGTTAATGAGCCATTCCCATGCACAGGGAATTGACTAGTGTCCATCCACCATAACTGGACAGTATTTTTTGGAAGAGCTAAATTGCAGCCTTGGTATAGATTTAGGGCATTGGAAAACAGTTTCACTTCTCATTAATAAACTATCATGGTATAAACTTGAAATTGAACCGATTGGCCATGTCTGCAGTAGTAAACAGAGGGGTGCTGATTGTTAAATCAGCATTGCCATAACGCCTGTAGACGTACAGCAATAAGAAGAGAAAGCTATTTTTTTCACTGACTTTATGGCAGTAAACATAAATTGCATAAAAAAATATATAGTATTATTGCAAAATATAATAAATAAATAATTGTGAAATAGGAACAATCACTTCTCTGAAGTATTGAAGTACCAGGTTAACAAATCTATAATGCAAGCTAACTAAATAAAAACACAGACTTAAGATAACACCTCTGATGAAAACGTTGTAGTAAGTGGTTCAAGAGGCTTAGACATATATTGCTCTGGCACCTTGAATTTGTGTATGTTGCCTGTTTCAAATCCCTAGTATTAATGGTTGCTCACAGAAACCCAAGAATCCATTAATCATAATAATTAATCTGATCCAATTATATTGCAAAGAATATAACAAATTGCAGGGAAAAATAATGATCCATCACTGCCATGTCATAGGGATATGGGACTAAAGCAGTAATTAGACAGAGGGATTTTAAATAGTACACAGCGAGCGAGCAGCTGATGGCTCTACTGTTTGAATCTGATGATGTAATTAGAGACGAAGTTGAACACAGTGTTTTGCTGGTTCAACTAATGAAGGCCTAGCTAGAGGTTTAGCCAGCTTTTTAGAAGCAAGATGTACAAGTAATTCATGTTTTTGTGACTGTAAGTGCAAAAATGCAATTGTGTTGTTGGGCGAGATTTGGACTTTGTGTAGGGAGCGTGCCTTTTACGTTATTATATAGGATTCCTGCAGAGTCAATGAATAAACTTTCAATTTGAATGATTATAAAATACTTCATACCGTTTTCACTCTGAATGTTTATGAGTTTATTTAGATTGCTGAGAGCTCATGAATGGTAAAATATGTGTGGTGTGTGATAGGAATGCAACAAGAGCCTTCAGACTATGAAGACTTTGATCTCAGTGTTGCGACGAGCACAAAGACGTCAGGCGCTTATCACAGCGGCTCAAGAGCGGCAGCACAACAAGACCTCAGTGATGCTCTGGAACATGTAAAGACGCAATAATTGTCACAGAGCAGGTAAATCCTCAGCCATAAAGCACATCTGATATACAGTAAATCCTCTGTTCGTTACTAGATAAAACACCATGTACAAACCATCTCAGCACATACAGCACTACTCTGCACATTATCACTTAATCACAAGTAAGCTTATATAGGACAATACAATTGGATATGAAAATAAACCGCAAAGAAAGTAAAGAGACTGAGTGTTCTCTACAAAAAGCCCTTTAGAAATCCTCTGCTCCTTGTTGTGGAATTGTTGGCTTCTCGCGAGTACAGAATTAATCACCTGCCGGCCTTCCTGGTCTCTGTGCTAGGACAGAGGTAATAAGACAAGCCCTTCAGGGACACACCGCCAAGTATAAATATCAGCTGCTGTGCATATGTAAATCACTCCCAGATTTTTTTTTTTTTTTTTATTTCTTCTTAAAGGCTCAAGTGTGCTAATATCAAATAGCAAGCTTTTAGGGAGTGTTTAATGGCTGTTGGTGGGTGGTAGGGGAGCGGCGGACTCTGGAGCGCGCGCCAGTTCATGAGTAATTAAGGGGTGTTTTGCAGAGCATAAATAATGCTGTTTGTATTGGCCCTATGCAGGAGTGGAGCGCAGAGAGAAGAGAGGAGGAGGCTTGGCTGGTGGTGGTGGAGGTGAGGTGGGTGGTGGGGGTTGGTGTTGGACAGACAGGAACAGCAGGGGTTAACCCCTTAACACACACCTCTCCTCACCACTCTGCACCTCTCGACGCAGGCATGGAGAGGCTCATTTGTTAGTTCTATACCACTCAGCATTACTTAAAGAAAATTATTGTTCATGAGGATCACTGTGACGTGGAGAGAATTACTCTGTTTCTTTTAACTAACCTCCCTAATCGTTCTTTGATGTAATGAATGTCCTAACTGGAATGCATACACAGCAATGAGAACTAAAACACTAAAAAGGTTGACCATTTTTTATTATAATCAATGAATGTAGCAACATCTAATATACCTAAAATTAATCATACAAATATAAATATAAAGAAAAGAGGATGCTATGCATATATAATTTACTTTATGGTCATTGTTTTGTTTATTATTGTTTTGCTTATTATTATTATTATTATTATTATTTATTTTAACATACCTACTGCACACTGGTTATGCATTTGAGAGTGGTTTTTAAGATTTTGCTAATGGTAACTGTGTCTTTGCCTTCAAGAACTTAAGGCTTTAGACAAAACCGTCTGAGGACATCAGAAGAGCCAGATCTGTTACATCTGTCATATTTTAAATTTCTGCTTAAAACTAGTATTTATTTATTTTTACCTAAAATTAGCCTCTCTTCCTTGTATGTTGTTTGTTTTTATTGCCATTGGTTGCCATACAGCACTTTGGAACATTGTTTTAAGTGCTTTATGAATAATAATATTATTTTTATTAACAAACCTTGGCACATCATCATTAAATGTTTTTCTGTGGGTATGACTTCATAAACATATTACACCATGTTACTGTAACAGTATCATCATGAGGCTTTCGTAACAAATTCAGCATTAAAAAAAGGTATTCTGACCAGTGTGTACTGAAAGTCATGTCCGAGCAGATGATTTTCACTGGGGTAGGAAATAGAGTTATTTCCTCACACATTAGTAGAGGAGTTGACAAGCCACAGAATGTACTGCACTTGAGCGCACTAATGGTCAGCGAGTGTCGCCTCCTCCCCGACACCACCACTGCAGACACCAAAGGAGAAGAGTCATTTATAGATCCTTTCCTCCAACATGTTCACCTGCACTTAATAATGCTTAGATATGTGCAGCTTGCCAAAGATATAACTCCAAGTGGTGAGATTTTCCCAGAAAAAGAGCACAAAACATGGCGATTTACAATTTGAAATATATATTATAAATCAGAGCAAGTTTGTTCATAATTACAACAAGATCTGGGCTTTGTTTTCCACAACACAAAACATTTATCATGCACATGAAATATGTTTCTTGTTAATACGATCAAAACACAGCAAGTGCAGTAGATTTGCCATGAGAGAAAAACAAAGCTCTAGAGGAAATAAGTGATTCTAAACGGTGCTCTACTTTATGAAACTGTGATCCAATATTGCCTGTAACAAAGAGGGAATACATACCCTACCCTCCTCCTCCTCCTCCTCACAGTTTTAGGTGCCACAAAGGACTATGCTCGTGAAGAGAAACAGACTCACAATATGGGCTTACAAGTTCCTCTGGGTACAATTATACCATATCTGTCTAGTAACAAGTGGCTTAGGTAAGGGTGACAAGAGGACAACCTCTTGAGTGAAACAATTTAGCTGTCATGACTGTGTGGCAGGACCCAGTCCTGTTTGGGAATCAGTCTGATCCCCAGAGTCAGAGGATAATCGTGTCCAGCCCAAAGAACCAATAAATCAATCTGGTTTAACAACCACGTTTCACAGACCTCGGTTTCACTCTATCAACAAAAAAAAGAAACATTGGTCCTTTTAAAACAAGCCTTGATTATTTATATATTCATAAACACCAGTTCACATCAACAGGAAAAGCATTCAATCTGATTTCTCTGAGCATTTCTCTGTCTTTAAGCTAATTAAAAATGATAAATGTGTCATTGCCGGTGATGCTACAGAACTGTTATTGCTGCTTGATGAAAAATGATCAAGGACAGCTAAGAGAATATAAGTTTATAGCACTATCACATCCACGGTCATGCACACAAAAGACTTGTTTATTCATTAGACTTTTAATAAGCTGAGGTATCAGAGCAGACACATGCTGGGGTTGTTTGTGTCTCACCAGGAGGTACTGTACAGCTAACCGAGACTGGCAGCACCTGTGCCCCCACGTTCCAGCTGCCAGCGCTGTGCTGCGGGGCCCAGGAGAGGCACATTAGCCGGGGTTGCGACTAGAGCTCCACTAGCCTGGTCATGCTGGGGAAATGTCAGCCACGAAACCAGCCAGGTCCACTGAGCCCTGAGCCTGGCTCTGGCGCACAGCATGACTCTGACATGATCATGGACGGCGGTTGTGACACATGTAAGCAATGACTCCACACAGCTATCTGATCAGCATTACGCCACTGTCAGAAGTCTCTGACTACAGCAGCGTGATGAGAGCTGTGATAGGGCTCCCTCTCTCATATGGGTCAGAGATGGAGGTGGCTGGTCCACCTCCGTGAAAGGACGCAGTACTACACACACTACCTTCTCAGTATTATCGGCATTTGTTGTGTATGAAAAGACTAAAAAGTATTTCAGTCAAAAATCTTTTTAGTAATGCATTCATTCATTTATTTCCATTTATCTATTTATTTATTTCTCACTTGATGAATTTGTTTTTCATGAACACACAAGTAGGATTTAAAATACACCAGGAGCAAAACAAGCATTATTTGTCATAAGCCTGCATGTGCATCAACCATCAATCATTGCCATCAGAATTGCCACAGTCTGCTGTCAGGGCCTATTAACGTTGAATTCATTTCCCTCAATTAATTCAAAAATCTAACCCCTTGGCAGCCACCAATGTATGTTTTTTTATATCCATCCACCCACCTATTTGTCAAAATGGACTCAGTGACAGTACAGTAATGCATTTATTATAAAATGAGAAACAATAGTGCACACATATCATTAATTAACTCAGCATTTAGAAAAGACAAATATACAGCAACAGCATTTCTGCGAATACTCTTGTTGGTACTCAAGTCAACATTTTAAACTACATACTTGGATATTGCCTGAATAAATCCATTGTTAATATATATTTATATTTTTTTATCAGAGAAGAGTTGCTGTCTGATAATGTTTGCTGACCCCACTCATCTTTGATATAACAATTTTTTTCTGATGACAATGAGCTTATAAAGCCAAAGCCCACACATGGCATCCCATCAGTTAATTATGAAAAGACAAAGAAATGTCATCAGCAGTGTATTACTGTCTGACCATTTGTCTTATCTAAATCCCCCCCTCACACACACATAGCCATGGAGATAAACAACAAAATAGAAAGAGTATATAATTAATAAACAGTACAAAGCACAACTATCCTTATCAAAGAGTCTACTGTATCCTGTTAAACAACAGTTTTGTCTTGAGGAGGACAAGGAGACTTTCACGCCTAAAATGTAGTGTTGAAATTAATTAAGCGTGAACAAGATATAACTTCATCATTTGAAAGTATAATTGCCCAGAGGGATTAAAATGAACTCGGTAGGCTGTAGTGTCACCCCACTGAGCTCCCCATGTTGGGAAATGTCCAGTTTTAAAGATTAATTTACATCTTTGAGGAGAAATCTCAATCTTTCTCAAACGTTAAAAGAAGAAAAAGAAAAAGAATTGGCAATCAGATGCCACTTGACTAAAATGTTCACCATGCAGAATCCACAATTACATTTTTCCTGTGCATGATTCCAATCGCGTTAGTGGCTGTGCAGGGAGCATTTCACCGTGTATATTAATTACACAGGGGCTTTGTCATGTGAGGGTCACAGCAGCCATGCTAGCTAAGCTGGGTCATTTAAACTGGGAGTGCAGCTTTGTGAGCCTGCTGTGCACATCACGGCCTCAGTCAGAAGGCAAAGAGCTGCAGAGATAGGTTGCTGGTGTGAGTACCAGTTCAGTAATAAATACCAATTTCTCACCAGCACCTGCAGAACTCATGCGTCTAAGCAGCTCACAATAGGATTAAAATATGCCTATTAGACTGTGTTTATTACAGATTAGAAAGTTAGGACAGCCAATTATTATGCCCACTTATAGTACGAATATATCATTTCTATATTAAGTGAAGTAACGCTTGAATACAATGGTTTTCACGCCAGTAAGGGAATGAAAATTCTTATAAATTATATAAGACCTGAACTACAGTTAATTCAACACCACGTTTCACCATTCTCCACTTGTGTAACTCTGAAACCTGTTTTTTTTAATAAATAGATCAATGTGTTGTGTAAACTAAACCGTTTTATTTGCGTTTTATTAGTGTTGGTTGACATGAGCTCATGTGACGTTTTGGAAAAGGAATGGGCATGAGTTGTCGATGGTTAGCCTTACAGCAATGACTCAGCTTGTTGATGTGTGGGACATTTCTCACATCTCTTTAGGCAAACACGGCAAACACCCCAAACAGCTCCAAATAGCTCCCAACAACCCCCAGACCAGAAGAAAATGGATGCTCTTCCTGCTAATTCCAAAGGGTACACATTTTGAAACAGAAATGTCATGTTTTTTATACATTGTTTTGAAAAACATGCAGGCTTTGAAAAACGAATACATACCAAGAATTTGAAAAATAATTGGGATTGCTGACAAACTTCTACAACTACAATTATAATTATCCAAATTATTTGGTGCTAAAGTGACAGTAAAGTGTTGTTCATTCATTATTCAGCATAGTGCTGTAACTAACATCATTACTTTCTTTCTGTATTTAGGAATGAAAATCACAAAAATGTAACCACACATACTGTAATAAAACAATCTGCACAGGGTTGGTTGGTCATGTCATGTGATATAAAGGTGTCTATATGTAAAGAAGTAAGGACTGTTGATTTAAATTTTATACTATTGTATGAAGAAGAATAAGGGGCTCAAAATATACAGCACACATTATATGTTCTGCAATATCAGAAAGCAACACCTGCAGCAACTCTATGTCCTTGAAATAATCACAATTGCATGGAGGTCATAATTCATCCTCATCGCCATGAACTTTCCTCTATGAAAGAGAAATCTCAACACACTCATGATAATATCTGTAAAGCATTTGTTGTTCAGTGGGAAGCATGAATTAGGCCCCACTCAGTATGTAGAAGTGATATCCAAATCCTGTGATGTGTCCTTTTGAGGCACACCTAACAAGTTTCATTTCTGATTAGCTCAGCAGAAACTGTGATAGTTTACCTTGATAAATTAGAGGAGGCAAGATTTAATGAATGGAACATGGGGGTCACCTTTGTTTCTTGGGGTGATACAACGAGAAAAAAACAAACAGATTTTTCTTACTGCCACATGCCTCTCCTTAATAATCAGATTTCTCATCCTCCTCGTAATAGAGGGTGCACAGAATCTCATTACCTCCTCTAGCTGAGGGAAGAGAGGCAACACTTCTTCTTTGACTTCCTCTGCAAACCGTGGCGGGGAGGGAGAGGACGGGGTGGTGGTGGAGAAAGCCTGGGACACACAGAGTTCTGCTTATTTGCACATACATCGACATCCCCTTACAGATATGTAAATGACTCAGGCAAGACCCAAATGCTACAGTCTACACCATTAGTTTTCCACTTCATAATCTCCACATGGGGCCGTTAGAGGGATAATGTACCATACAATACATGGTTTACTTTTAATTAATAGGGAAAACGTATTTTGAAACGAATATTAAATCTAGATTAATGTGAAAAACCTCCCAGATCATTGTAAGGCTCTACTTCTTTCAAAGAAACACAGCAAAAGCAATCCACTTGAGAAAAAAAAAAAAAACTTAATTCAAGCGGCGTGTTAATTGTTAAAAAGAACAATCCTAGTTTATTTTTGTGCAAAATAAAAGGGATAGCGTGGTCATCTTGTTAACAGAGAAGAGATGAAGTCATGCAGGAATTACATTTTCTTTCAAACTGACAATATAAGCTTTTATACATTGGTTGAGCTGCTGTAGATATTTTTAATGGTGAAACAATTAATAGATTAATTGATTAGTTGATCAAGTAATTGTCAACCATTTTGATAATATAATTAGTGTTTCCCCTATAATTGTACAGGCCAGATTTGTTTTGTTATTGCTTGACATAACGCCAAATTTCCATTGTGTTTCCCCTATATTCATTCTGCAGCTGCACACGCCATGAACTGCAGCGACGGACTGCAGTAACGAGGCAACTCTCTGTGGTTAGTCCACGTCTGTAACAGCAGGACGTCGAGTGTGTTATCTAAACTGCTAAAGTCAGTTAAACAGGTGAAGTGAAGATAACGTTGTCTGTAACATTAGCCTACCAGTAGTCTCGCATTGCCAGACTTATCTCCACAGCGCTGACGGATTCAGTGTTTTTAGCTGAGCTAGACCAGAGAATGTGTGGTTAAAACAGATCGGTGATGCTGTTTTGCCCTCGTTGGTCTCTGTGAAGTTTGCTGGAAGTAATGCATTTATGTATTGTAGCATTTCATGTAGAGTGGAGCACTGCGGCGGGCTCCGTTTAAAAAAACAGCCTTTTAAATGCTGCATTTCTGTAAGGGAATAACATGAATTACAGATGAACAAGCTTTAAAGTGACATATTTATGCCGATGTGGAGCGTTAAAGAAACTTGTAAGTGTTAAGTTGAGAATGGAATTTGGTGCGGGGGTATCACACAAAAATAGGAGAATCATCAAAGTCTGTAGGATTCAACCTCTGGAGAACATGAATCTCTTCACTTAATTTCCTGGCAATCCATTCAAATAGTTGTTGAGCTCCAGTCTGAAGCAAAGTGGTGGATCAACCGTCAGTGCCATCCATAGAGCTGGCAGTTTTTCACTTCTATCTTTTAAAATCATGTTTGTGTTTTGGGCTGTTGGTTGCACTGGTTGACGTTACCTTGAACACTCATAACTTATGATGAGGGGTTTTCACTACTTTCTCCAAATTTCACTATTATTTATAGACAAAACGACTAAAACTGACACAGATTAATCAAGAATGAAAAGCATCACAAGTTACAGCCCTAACTGGTTTAATATCCTACCTTTTAATTTCAAAAGAATACAAGAATTCATAAAAAATTAAAAACACTAGATTCTAAATGCTCATTCCCACAGTACATCTGTGCTGCTAAGAAATATAACTCATAATACAACACAAACCAATCATCAGCGTCAGTTTTCTATTTAACATATTTCAACCTGAAAAACGCCTATATATAACTTCCATTCTAAACTACTATGGACAAAGGCCTGCAGTGATATAGGTTTGGGACATCAGTCTTCTTCTGAGGTTTTAAAAAGCATCGGTTTGATCTCTTTGATCATCCTTCCATCTGACAGACCACAAAGTGAAAGGAAAAAGGACAGCTCCTCCACCAGCCAAAGTGGAACTGCAGTATTACCCTCTGCATGCTCTGCTCTCTCCAAATGCCAGACTTTATTGCCTGGTTGAGCCCTGGTTAGACCAATCTGCACTTCTTATATCCCCTGTCCCCACGTCCTTTGTCATAAATCCATCTTTCCAACATCACAAACTCTGTTGATCGATACACTGCTCAATTCCTTCTTCAACCCAGCATACATGTTAGCCAAGCCTTACAGCTGAAGATGTGTCTGTTTACATATCTGTCACTGATGGTGCTTCATGGACACTGTACAAGTGGCTCTTCGTTTCTGAGCACATGGGGTGTTCTTACTCCCTTAAGCAAGAGGTGACAAAGCATTTAGCAGCTCCTCTACAGTAAGTGAGACATTTGGCTTCAGTTTGCATTAAGCACAACAATTAATGCATGTTAATTCTTAATTATGCTAATTTCATTTGAAACGGGCTGTGAGGTTCTAACAGGGTGGCTGGGTGAGAGAGGATGCTTTGGCAACATGGGCTTGTTGTTTTCTCTGGTAATGCTCCTAGCACATTCACATGTCCTCTGGTGTTAGGGACCCTTAATGAGGATGGAAGTTCAAACATGACATGCTCTCGGCTTATACAATTAATTGGGCTGTTTTTTTATCTGCAAAAAAAAAACGGAAAACAATGTAATTTATTTGCATGAATCCCTGCCAACATTTACATGAGCACTTTAAAACACCAGGACTGTGTTTTCAACACAAAACAATGGTGCAACCAGGACACTCTGAAGGTCTTTCAACACCCATTTATGTTGTAAGAAAAATAAACAAACTGCTCAGCGTTAAGTGTAGTTTTAAGTATATATATATATATATAATTCAGGAACTTGTGATATTCTTATAGAAATATGCTGGAATTATTTTAACCTGACATTAAATAATGAGTCTTTTAATGTCTCGATGGCTGATAACACAGAGCAGAGGTGGACTGTAACTAAGTACATGTACTCAAGTACTGTACTTAAGTACAAATGTAAGGTACTTGTACTTTACTTGAGTCTTTTCTTTTCATGCCACTTTCTACTTCTACTCCACTACATTTCACAAAGAAATATTGTACTTTTTACTATACTACATTAATCCGACAGCTTTAGTTACTTTACAAATTAAGATTTTTCCACACAAAACACATGTAGTTTATAAAAATACAATGTTTTTATTATAAATTAAACTACCCAACAATATAATGGCCTACAAGTCCAGCTGAAATGATTAGCCGATTAAACACAGTTTGGATCGTTTCCACTTTCTAAAATGTGAGGATTTTTTCTGAATCGAGTACTTTTAATACTTTGGGTACATTTTCTTGATTATACTTTTACTTAAAAGGTGCTGTAGGTAGGATTGTGAAGATCCAGGACATAGCCAAAAATTTCAACATCAACAACTGCTCAGTCCCTCCCCCCTTTCTGCTAAAGCCCAAAACGGTCTCCTAAGCCCCTCCCCCCACAAGGGAGAATGAATGCGTGTGCATGAGCAGTGATTGACACACAGTTAGACACCCACCCTGGCCCTGATTGGTGCATCTGAACAGGGAGCTGTGGATTTTTGCAGGCTGTAAGTGGTGCCAGAGGAGCCGGATTTGTTTTTAATTACCTGCTTCATGTAGTTCTACTCGAACATAGGGTCAGTTTCAGCAAATATGACAGAAAGTTAGTCTAGTTTATAAGTCTTACCTGCTGCACCTTTAAGTAACATTTTTGAATGCAGGACTTTTACTTGTAACAGAGTATTTTTACAGTGTGGTATTAGATCTGAAGACTTCTTTCACCACTGACACAGAGGGTTTCGGTGGGCAAATTAAACTTTTAGGAAACTGTACTCCTTTTGGATTTCGGTTTATTCATCTTAAATATACTGAACCACATGAAAACCAAAACAGGACACCAAAGTTTTATGTTAAAGAAAGAGCAGTTAAAATGTTCTGTCTGTACTGGTTAATACACTTTTGATTAACGATACATTAAATTAAGAGACATCTCGGTTTGACCATTTTGGCTCTGAAATTGTTCATTTTTGGGTTCAGCCCTGTGCCTGGTCATAGCTTCACACTCAACATCATAATTCCCCTGAGGAACAGAACAAAGCCATCTGTCTGGTGGGTAATGTACTGTACACATGTGCTGTAATGAGATACAATTAAATCAAACCAAATTGTGTGGACAACTAAGTGTATCTAATTTTCTAATCTTTTTGCCGTAAGCAATGTTTAAGCAGATTTTATCAGATGTTTGTGTCAGAATAAATGTGTCTGTTTCTTAAAAGTGTGCCATCTTATTAGCATAATTCCCCAACCAGAAACCTGCACTTCTGATTTTACAGTTCCATAAAATGTCCCTAATTCTCTTTATTCTCTTGTGTTTAGGGTATTCCAGAAAAATGAACAAGACATGGTTTGCACTGTTAAAGACTGTGGCAGTCGGAATATTTCACCTGACACGGGCTGTGCAAGTCGCATGGCACAACCAACCACAACTGGGCCATTAAATATATGTAAATGAAGAGAAACACAAGAGAGCCGGGTATAATAGCAAGCACAAGGGAGAAATGGATCCTGGGTAGTGATTAATTTATTTGATGATGCCTCTAGTGAGGAATTTTAGGTCACAAATGAAGTGACAGGATGACAAATTACCATTTTAAGGAATTTACTGGGAATCATTAATGAACAATTGTCAAGTAGTTTACAGCAGGCAGAGAAGATGGAATAAATGTAGACCTCTTTCCTTATCAAGGATTTTATTCTTTTTTTACCGCATCCTTTGTCTATATAAAATGCAGCAAGCAATTCTAAATGGACAACAAAATTACAGAAAAAGCACAATTAAATAGCTGTTTGATGAAGGTAAAAAGTGTAGTTTGAAGTAGATAAGGAGCAGTCGTCAGCTTCTTTATCTGGATAAACTCTGCTGTGATTGCACATTAAAGTTTCTTATCTACAATAGCACTGAGAACCATGCTCTTATCAACTTGCAACTTTGTAATTTGACTTTTTGTCTTCACATGCATAGCATGAAGCATGAAACTTCTATTATTACAGCTCTGTCACCTCTTCAAGCCACATGCGTAGAGCAGACACCGTGATTTAGCCCTGTGTATCATAATCATATCATGTTGCTTCTAACTAGTTAAAAGTAATTCTGATTCCACTGTAGATCAACACCTATAATAATGCTTTATAATTTCAAGCCCATGTCTAATTAAGAAAAGGATTATGCAGAGTGATTAAAAGTAGGGTTGCACGATATGAGGAAAATATGCGATAAGGTTGTTGAATATCGAGATGACAATATTTCTTGCGATAAATAAACAGATATTAAAGTGTACTCAGTTCTGCATTTCTGCAGCTTTCAGTATTCTGCAAAAATGAACTTAAAACAAATGAAAGGAAATATTTTCCAACATTATTTCATTGAACAAATGTAACAATGAATTGAATATAAAAGGCACCAATAAAAAAGAATGACAGTGTCTTTTTAAAATGTCATTTTCTTACTTTACTTATATTTTCTTTCAACTAACACAAAAAAATCTCTGAGTGTCTATCGCGATATGTTGCAGCCTTTCGCGAAATGTATATTGCGCCAGTTGATATTGCAATAACGATTAAAAAAAAACTATATATTGTGCAGCCCTAATGTAAAGCCTGGCATATTTCTTATAGGAAGAAATAGATAGATTGCTTCTGGCATCTTTTAAACAGTCTGGCTTTGTCACTGACAGAATAAATCAATTCATTAATTAAAATGAAGCTCATGTGTAAAACATGGTATCATAGTTTTTTAAGTGTTAAAGGAGACAGATGCTCTTTCAAGAGTCGCTGTCAAGCTTGTCTGTCCTGTTCACTTTGCTGCCTTTAAATGGCTTTTAAAAGCCAGTGGTAAAATAGAGCTGAGATGACAGGAGGAATCTTTACTTCGTTTATTAATTCGACAGATTTCTTGATTCCCCTCCTGGGCCCCTCTGGAGGACCCAATGCTTCAGTGACTCGATGGTGCATTATAGTAGGTGTGACAAATATCTTTGGTTTAAAAGTGCTAGTGGTATGTTCACAGATGTCATGTTACTGGGATATCTAAAAACACTCATATTTGCACTTTCCAAAAGGGAAATCGTGTCCCAATTTGGTCCGTGCTGCAATGATGTGTCCCTGAGAGGAGGCTACTCTGTGTCTGATATCGTTAGATTTGTTTTATGTGGGGCATCATACTAGAGAAGCAGATTTCACTTTGATTAAAGAAATTGAAATAGAGCATTGCATTTGAAATAGCAGCGATGTAGTAATCCAAAAAGCTGCTGAAATTGTGTGCAAATGTCAGTAAGTGCAATGTGGCTGTAACAACTACATTTACGCAACAATGTGGACAATTGGTCAGCTTATTGCTGAATATATTAAGTCAAACCTAAATTTAATTGTAATATTAGCAAGAAATCAGTATATTTCACATTGGTGTTTGTTTTGACTTGTGTACTTATTTGGTCAAAATTGAAATTGCCAAAAAGAATAGTTGGATTTTTTTATTTTTGTTGCTCTGACAGTGTCTCCTACATTAGTGTTCTCAGTGGGGTCAGTCTTTGGTTCAGACTGAGCTCTCTACTGAATCTTGATTGGTGCTGGACTGTTAGCCGTTGCATCTGTACTCCTTGACTCTATATATTACTCCGTAAATTACTCTATACAGTGCTTGTACGTTACAGGTAGACAGGTAACACTATCTAGATATCCATATATGATATAGGACAAACACAACACTTACTGGTGAAATTCACATGCTAAACCTGCACAAAGAAACCTTGTAATTCTCAAAGCACCTGCAAAGGGGAACCTGCACCCCTAACTGCGCTGCCAAGCAAATAGCATCTCTGTGCTCCTGTGCTATTTGCAGGTATTTAAATTAGGTAACATGCATGCATTTGGCGCAAAATTGGTCCCTTTCGGTGCAAGTGAGCCTCATTAGAAGAAAAAAAACCAGTCCAATTCACAAAGATGAGCGCTAATAGCCAACTGCAGTTCCAGTGAAATTATAAGCATCTTCAGAAAATTGGTGGTAACAGAAGGACATTTTTAAGGGTTGTCCTCTGTTTCAAATCATGCCATCTTCTTTTACAGTCTGAAAGTGTGTTTAAAAACACCAACAGAACTGACAGACTGGGATATTAATTCTCTCTGTCACGTTTAAATTTCTGCCTAAGGTTTTGAGGAATG
Source organism: Perca fluviatilis (assembly GCF_010015445.1). NCBI lineage: Eukaryota > Metazoa > Chordata > Actinopteri > Perciformes > Percidae > Perca > Perca fluviatilis. The sequence continues at coordinate 15,768,313 of NC_053123.1, read as the reverse complement.
TCTCTGCACCTCGTCGGTCTGGACCTGTACCTTGTGTTCTGAAAATTTCATTTTTCTTTTTCCTACCATTGTGAACATTTACACTTTGCCACGTGGATAATTGCAATCAGATGCAAAAAAGGGCAAATTTCTCTCAGCTGAAAAACTGTATGGGTGTGTTTGCGCTTATTATTATTATTTTAGTTTATAATTATTATTAGCGCAATATGTTTTGGGAATTGGACCTTGATATGGGGCAGATAGCAGCTGCAAGTGATGCGCAATTCATGGTGCTATCAGCGGCCGTTGAAATAAGATGAACAAAAAGTAACATCTAGTTAGCAGGAATCGGTACTAACTACTAACTAGCTTCTACTTAATTAAATAAAAACTTAATTGTGCAATGAGCCCTCTGAAATGTTGAATTGTAAAGGGACATTTGTGGGTTCATAAATAGTGCTATGTCAGCTCGTTGAAAAAAGAAAACTTTTTCTATCAACATTCGTAAGCTATACAGGGCTATGTCACCAGTGGCGTAATATGGAAATTGACAGCGCGTCTCCTGGCAATGCCAGCCCTCGAATGTCAGTCATGGAAAACACCCTCCCAGAGGCCTGAAGCGTGGGGTATACTCGCCGCGGCCGAGCTGTCGAGCGCCAGTGTGACGTCATGAGCGTCGTAACTGTTTATACTTGCGCTCCTGAACAGAGGTGGTGGTAATGAGGAAAGCCTACCGACTTTGCTATTTCTACGGACTAGAAGAAGAAGAAAAAGGTAAACAACAGCAGAACTGGCAACAGCATTGCCGTCAATGCTTCGATTTGGTTCAATGACCTACTTCGTCGGATCAAGCCTTTCATTCACCATAAAAGAATTCATCTTAACCCAGTAAGTTTACAGGAAAGACTTGCAGTCACTCTGAGAGTCCTTGCATCCGGTTGCTCTCGAGCTCGTTCATGCTTCCTGTTTCTGCTTTGTCGCGCGCTGCTGAAAAAATTAGAGTGGAGCGCACCCAACATCCTGGCGCGCCAGCGAGATCTGCGTGTGAGCTCAGCTACGGTGACTGTAAAACAGCCTTGAAGCTTAGACACAGTTTCCACAAATAAGTCTAGATAAGTCTCTTCTGAAAAATAGAAAATTATGCACAATGCTGCAGTAATATTATAGTTTAGATTTTCTTAGGAAAAACGTTTCCAGTTTTCAGAAATTACACTTTAATTTCTGCTTTAGATGAATACCTTTACAAGTCTTGTTGTCTATTAAATTGTAGTAATACACCCTTTTAAGTGTGACAGCAGGAATTGCACATTTGCTTTTGTTTGAATATAAAACATAGCTCTATGATACAACCATCATAGGACAATATCAATAGCTACAATGGCCAGACAACTCTCTTCTACATAACATTTCCTGTACGCACTACTCTTGATTTCTGTTACAGGACAAAGAAGCAATGCACCCATATCCCTTTCTTTGTTCCAGCATGGCTTACATCAAATATTACGGAGGAGCGACTTGGTGTTCCTACGATAGATCTCGGTTATGTTGCTCACATTTCCTCTAGATTAATTACATGAATGATTACTTTGCTCAGAAAAGCAACACTCCTACTGAATATAAGGCTGGCAGTAACACAACAGCCTATCACAACTCACTGGTGCAGACACAGCCTATTTTTGCTCACTACGCAAGTATTGCATTAGAGGGAAACGTGGAAATTGGATGCTGAAATTGAAAAGTCTTCTTTGGAGAGCTAGCTCCGCAGAAGAATGAACCATTTTGCTTGTTCTCTTTCAACAGCCCAAAAATAAAAACTAATTTATTTATTATTTAATGGGATGGTTAATCATTTGTCAAAGTTTATTGAAACTCTGAAGAAAACACTGTGCGTTTCTCTTAAATGTTTAATTGAATAATTTAGTTTTGAGAGCAAGCCTTAATGCTTTGAGCTGAGAGGTCATCAATTTACAGTTTTTCTTGACTGCAATTTACAGTTTTTCTCAGCTGACACAGGCATTAGAAAAAAATAGTATTTATAAATAAAGTTTTTTATTTCAAGCACATACTGTCATGCTTCTAGCAAAAATCTCAGAGAGAGCTTTAAGATATAGACAGATACCGCAAAAAGAGAAATATGACAGACAGACAGTTTGGCAGACATATACAGGACACTGAATCCATATCTCCACTGTAAAGACTTGTTGTTTTTCCGACCAATGGGACATGGATACTCTACCTCTGGATAACCTCTGACCAAACCTCTTTGGTGTCACAACTGAATGCATGAGTGACCAGGGTAATGTTCATACTCTGCATTGGATACACATTGCATGTACCATGAAAGTGACTATGAGCTTCTTTCCAGATTGTGCCCAATTTCATGGTGCAATACACACAGCATCAGTTGATCAGTTGTGGATCCTCAACAATAGAATGGAGCATTTTGCATTTTAAGTTATGCAGTGAGTTCTTTACGTAGGACTTAGCGCTCCAACATATTTAAACAAAGACAGTAAAGAATCATTTATCACAGACATCTGTGTGTCTGTGTTTTAAAGTGAAGAACGTCTATGTAAATATCTATTGGGAACCTGAGAACCTATTGAGATCACCTCTCCCAGTGATGGAGAAAAAAATGTGGATATTCTTCCCTCCTTTTCTGCTCTTGGCCTTTGTGGTGGGAATAATACGCTGAATGCAAGTGATGTGTGCGGTTGTGGTTTGATTAACCTCTGCTCCAAGCTGTTGCTCCACACAATATCATTGCCTATTGACCCGCAGGTGCTCAGAGGTAGGGCTGGTGTAAAGGTCTGGAGGTGTGGGACTAGCAGTGGTAACAGGCCCTGGCCTAATTGTCTGTTCTTTGTAACTGAAGTTATTGGCAGCTGCCACTGTCTCAACCGTCCTGGCTCCAGCAAAATGAACCAGAGCCTGCTAATTGCAATGGCCTTTTCATCATCTCAAATCAAACGCTTTCATAGAAGCCAGGAGAGGCAGCATCCTCTCATACCATTAGTGAAGTCTGTAAGTATAGCACTGAGCTCAGATCTGGACAGGCGCATCACCTACACCACTCCCAGGATGTTACGCGCTCTCCCTCACTAGCTATGCCAGTATTTAGCACACAGCCCCATTGACCTCCTCGCTCTCTCTCCTTACCTGAATGCCATAACCCGATTTTGCCAGTCATTTAAGAGGGTGGTTGGCAGGAGGGCGGATAGCAGCTCGGATGGCGGGTGTAAGTGGGGGTGTGATGGCGATGTTCAGCGGTGCTGGATTGTAGGGAGGGCAACTGGTCCTCCTGACAAGAGATCAATACTGTCCTCAGAGTGGCTGGAGTCAAGCTGCTGGGTCTGACAGGGGGCCGTGTGGCGTAATTGGATCAGGGGGCGCAGCAAGTCGCCTGCCCACCCCCCTTCAGTACTGTCACAGCTGTCACATGTCATCCCCCTGCACTGCTGTCACCCCAGGAGGCTAGTGGTTATCTCCCCTTCACTTCGCACCCATGCAAATGTCCACTTAGCAGATGAATGCCGCCGATATTAGGCACATTCTTCATGCTTTTATGCAAAAGTAAAATCTATGTCATTTGAGAATTTCATGGAAATAAAGTCGCCATTTATTCAGAGCCGAAAGAGTGAAACCGCCTGTAAAAAGTGAAAATGGTTTGGTTCAGCTTATTAAAAATGGAAAGAAAATAAGGCTTTGGAAAAACAAACAATGAGGGAGTTGAGGATTAGAGGAAATAAAAAGAAAAGCGAAAGAAAAAAAACTTTATAGACAACGTACAGTAATGAAAAATCTCTCACCTCTATATTACCTCATATAACTCACCAGTAACACTTAATCCAAAACTATTGATTGGAATTGTTCAAGCCTGCAAGAATGTCTGTAAATTGAACTGCGCATCTTGAGGTGGCGGTTGTTTCCCAATAAATATTGTAGCACCATTGTCAGATATATCCTCAAGCAGAAACATACAAAATTAAATGTCCAGTATCTTAATTATCGTTATTTAAAAAATTTACTTCATGATCACTTTAATCTGTCATTTTTCAGCACAGCACAAGGGAGATGATGATCGATTTCAATAGGAAAGACTCACTGTAAAATTCTCATTGCTGTAAAAAGACAATAATGGAGATAGTACTTCTCTTCTGTTAATCTAGCCAGTGTGGATTCCAGCTGAAAGCCCTTCAAAAGCAGTGCTCTATCAAATTCCTGGAGGATACTGAGAACTGTTTGTCCACCATGACTAAAACGCTTCCCAAATCTAACTGTTTGAAAGCTTCAGTAATTGTTACCATTTCATCAAAAGCACCCTGAGCGTATTTGGAATAATCACACATCATGTGACAGACGCAGATATTTCCGACTGCAGACATCACAGAGCTGGGTGGATTAAAGACTGGTTAAACATTAAACAGGAATCCATATGTAAATTTCCAGCTCTAATTAGGAGATGCTGTCTGTGACGTTTTCCTCCAAGAGATTCTCTGCCCTCAATTTTCACACACTTAATCAAATTAAAAGCTTACGAGCAGCATGATTATCGGATTATCGCTGATACATGTACAATTCCTTTTAGTTTGGGCAAATAATGGGAGGATTCTTGTACAATCTATCTAATGGCTTCACTCACTGTTTGATTTAGATGTCTATGGTTTGTGTCATACTAAATCTATCCCATTTTACATTACATTTTCTAGAAACAAATCTAGCTTTTATTTTTTCTTATTAAACATACATTTACACAATGGCTTGATTTTGACAACAGATGTTCTAAATGTACAGTAAAGTCACCTTTTTTTACATTTCTGTCTGTGGTAATGAGGGGATTTGATGTAGACATTGGTTATGGCACAGTTCAGATGGCACTGCTTTGATCATGAGGCCTGAAGACTCATGGACCTCAGGGCTGGAGAGGCTTTTCACACAGGCAGAACACGTTTCATACATGTACGGTACACGCACATGCTGTGAGGGTTAATACACTAAAAGAACATGCACAAGTGAACTCACATAAACACACGGGTGAAGCTGAATCACCGTTTCACTGATCTATGACAGCAAAGCCTCCTTCTGGGACTGCACATTCACCTTGGCAGTCTCAACGGTTCACCAGCCCCAAGGATGTGGTTAACAAATTGGGAGAAAGCTCGCCAACTTCAGGGCGGTCGCAGGCTTGTGCTAAGTGATCTGTATTCCCTGTGAATCTGCTGTTCCTTAACCCTGTGAAATTAGAGAACACTTGCTGAAACTCGCACCCAGACCTCTCACATAATACAGAATTCAAAAAGCACCATGCATCAGTGTCCTTGTGTAATGTAGGAGGGAAGAACCGGCCAGAACAGAGGCAGGAAATTTCTTCCCTAAACATTGTTGGACATTTTTTATGATTTACTGTATATATCTACATTATATATACAGTAACTCCCTCTTACTGTTCCACAATTTACAAAATAAGATGGACTTTTTTTTTTTTTTTTTTTTTTGTCTCTCAATTTCGGAGGCTTTTCTCCACAGTAGGAATTCCACGAGGCTATACCCAAGTTTTGTCAAAGTGTTTTGTAGATATAATTTACCAGACACCACCTGCTGTAAGACAGTTAACAGTAAAAAGAACAAGGCTCTCCGAGTATCGAGGAAAGTAAAGATTGGCAGGTGAAAGTGAGGCTTACAGGCTGACCTACACACAAGACCTCTTCATCCGTGACTCATAATCACTACTCTGGGGGAGTCACATGGTCTGCTAAAAGGCAGCCAAAGCCATTATGGGGGTGCTTAAAACTCCACTTAAAGATCACTTTATAGCCTATTACTTTAACTGTGGTTAGGTATTTACATGACACCTCCAGCAGCTTTTTGGTTTGGTAATACATTTGCTTGTGGGTAGAGCATCTTATGTGTCTGGTGTGACAAAAGTGGTCAGCATCCTCTCCAATCCATTTTTTTTTATAGAGCACTATCACAAAGCCAGAAATGCTACATATTTCTTAATTTCTTGGAGGGCATTTGTATGTTGGCATGAAATGCTGCTGCCATTGCACTGTGCATGACATGACCAGGGAGGGATCAGTGGAGACAGCCCCTACCCTGGGGTCAGCTGCGACCCTGCGACCCCACCACTCTTACGTGGAGCCTGGGCGATGGAGTGTAAATAAAGAGAGAGAATTGTGAATCTCGTCATGGCTGCAGCAAGCGGAGCAGCTCAAGCAAAGATGGTTGCCCGCAAACCTGACTTGGAGGTGGTTTGTAGCTGTGTGGAGGTGGCTGGTTGGTTGGCTGGGGAGAAGAATGACTACCATCACTATGTCCCTCTTACAGCCTCCCTCTGGCCTGACAGCTCAGGAGTAATTCACCCGGCTGTTCACTGCTGACATATGACTTAATCAACCATATGTGCACTAATGAATGGCCATTAAATTAAAGCTATCAGAGTGGCCATGGCATGTATTCAGCTGTTAACAATTCAAGTTTTTTCTCAGCTGCTTTAACATATGTGAGAAAGTATTATTACATACTGTATATAGTACACACAGTAGTTGAATCTGGTCACTGACAACTTCCAATCTTCCTTTCATTTTTCTGTGCCACTGAATGTATTGTAGATAACACTAAATGAAAGGCCCTTAGCAGGTATTTTCTGACAGTTAAGCCACGGATAGATCAAAACTGTAATTTTACTTAAATATTTCAATATCCTGCTCTGTGTGAACCCCATGCATTGTGCAAATGTCTCCTCAACAAAGGATTACAATCAATTAAACATTTATGGAAATGGCATCGCATCCTGTAACGCCAGGCTATTTCCCCTGACATTTTGCACCCATTATATTTTCTGACATTTGATGATATTCCTGACTCATATATGGACATTTTGATAAACACTGACATGTACAAGACTGAGACAAGGTAACCGAGTGCATGTCTCTATTTGAGACAATATCTTGTGTTTACAATGAGGATTACAATGAGCCAGTCCTAAAATTGTCACGCAATCGTTACCTATTTAAGTTTCTTTAGAAGGGTAAGCGTTGTTTAAAACTTTAGGTTGAACTTTTTATAGGTCAACGAAGATTGTGGTGTGTCAAAAGCACTTTTTTTTCCCATAAACAACTTATTGTTAATGTGAGGCTTGTATCTTAAATAACATAAATGGAAACACAGAGAAATATGCTATATTTTGCAGTAAAATGCTTAAGTGAGATTATTAGTTTTTGGGTTAGATATATGTAAATATGCAACCAAGAAACAACACGGCATCATGACTTTGCGTAAACATACACGCCACTTTCCTAAAGCCAAATGGCGTGTTATCTGTACGCATTTTGAGCTATCCACGTGTATGTCTATGCTGTATACAGCAGATGTAAACATACACACCATGTGGCGTCGCCACGTTGCGTGTTATTGCGAGAATGTGACGTACTATCTCGAGAACATCACACGTGTGAAAGAAAAAAAAAGGTTGGGTTTAGGAAAAGAACACTGGGAAAGGCTTTAGTAACACACAAAAAACACAAAAAAAACGAAAACACGCTTAGGAAAACAATAAACACCATACGCGGGACGCGATCCCGGCTCTCCTGGGTGAAAGTCCTGTGTTTTACCCATCCATCACCCCAACCAACCTCCCTCCGCAGACTTACGCCCCTTCATACTACTCGCTACGACGAAAATTCACACATAATGTAGGTCAATGGCAGCCGAACTGCGTTGATAAACACGCTAAAAAGCGATTATGCGTCTTGATAACACGCCAAAATGGCATACGAATTGTCATACATACGCCACTTTATGAGATCAGTCTGCAAAAAATGTGAATTTGTGTAGGGCCTTGCCCATGGCTTAAACTGGCAGACATCTTTACGACTCAAAAGATTCATATCCTCGGTTTATCATTCATATTCGTGGTAATGCATAATACCTCTTCACATTATATGACTCCGTTTAATCAACAGGAAGTGAAGCAGACTCCTTCTCTGACAGTTTGTCTATGAGTGAGGACATGGGGAGAGAGTGTCAATGTTTGCAGTGGGTTTGCTGATGGATGAGACTGTGTTGAACATCTTACCTCTCTATATGTAGCTGATTTTAAATTACAGTAAAAAGCAACTCACTTGCCACTCAAAGCTTTGAAGTTTTTGAATATATCACTAAAGTTGAGTTTAACGCATTAAACATACAATGTTAGTAAAGCTTCCAAACTATAAATTACATGAATCGTATATAATCTTTTGCCTGTGTTCGAGTAGTTGTATCCTATCTTAAAGAGGGGCGAACAGTACTCCGATGTATTCATTCTACATCTCCCTTCAGTTATGCATTATTTCAAAAGTAAACCTTGAAGTCTTGCTCACCTTTATGCATGTACATTGACAAAAGGTCTATAATTCATACGGTTATTCAGAAAAAGAAGAGTTTGGATAAACAGCATGGTTATTTCATAATTCTTTATTCAACTGGCATATCATGGAAATTTCAACAGTCATAGCAGATTAACCTTGTGTGTGCTTTCTATGGGCCCCTCTTTGATACATTAACATGCACCTGTTTGGTGAATTATTTCATTTCCATTTTTTTTTTATCACCAGCTTGACCTTCCTCTAGCAAAATATTCACAACTATAATGTTGGAACATTTAGTCATAGTAATTATATAAATAATGAATTCTTGAGGTAAGAAAATTCTCAGTGGACCGTGTGCAGAGAGCTTGTCCTAGCCACCGTTCTAGTAACACACTGTACAAGCTTCATATCCAGTGTTTAGAAAAATCACAGCTGGAAGGTCATATGTAACATGAAATAGGGGAAATAGGTATTTTTGCCTCCCACTGTAATGAAACGTGAAATGTTTGTTGCAGTGGTGTAGTGTGAAAATGTCATAAAGACCTGTTGAAGCTCACAATTTAAAAAGGGAACGTCCACATTAAAATAGAATGACTATATGTTTTATAGATTCATAAAATGGATCATTTAAAAGTCATAGTAACAACTAATAGTTATAAGCAAATACTAGGTAATATTGTCTTCAGTTTCTTCAGCCAGTAAGGTAGTCAGGTCATCTATATAAGGTCAGCTACAGAAAAATCTTGGAGCTGTTCCATGAGTAAATGAGAGGACGATATAGATGGATATTTGATCAATTACCGGATTTGTTCAGAAAAGCAGTACATTCACAAAATAAACTAAATTTGGAGGAACGTTATTGCAATTTTAGATTTTATTTGGTGTGATTTTAAGTTTGTAAAAGAGACAATCTCTTTGTGTTCCCTCCTAATTTGAGGTGAGTAATGATGACAAACTTGTATGTCAACAATGTGCATCAATCTTTATCGCCAAATCATTCTTATAGTAATTAACTAACTTGAGAAGTGTTTCCCATACATATGTTCTACTTGGGCTGCCCTCCCAGGTAGATCAAGACCAGCCCAGGTATATACAATCGGAATTACATTTGTTTTTTTTTTTCCAGTCAACGATAATTTTATAGCACACAGACCAGTGGCCTCAAGCTGATTATTATGAAATTATTTCTACAGGTAACATTTAATATAATACACTGTGGGGAAGGCAAAGACATGTCTCCTTTCTCAGCTGAGGTGGACACATTACCGTTGCCGATGCTGTGTTTTACAATTGCACTTTAGCCTAGCAGCTAGCAGATTCCTTTTGCTTATAGCATAATCCCGACAAAACATTTGAGTAGGACTGGGGGTAAACGATTATTTATTAAACGATTAATCGGGCGATTATTTTATCGATTAGTCGACTAATCTAACGATTTATTGGACGATTAATCTAACGTTTCTTTTTCTGTTGTTGGATTAATAAAAACCATAATGTATCAAATAAGTATAAAAAAAAAATCTTAATATACTTTAATAAACAGTTTTGCACAGCAAAAAATCTTCTGCTTTACACAAAATTAAATAAATACAATTATTTTACTGTTATACAAAATGAAAGGCCAACCTGTTTACTCTTTTACAGTACAAACATAACTCTCTCATAACTCTAAAAAATGAATAAGTTGTAGTGCAAAAAAATACCGTGCAGTGCAGTATAGACATTCCTGAGAGTGTTTAACACAATATAAAATTCCTGTTTTCAGTTTTACAGTCCCAACATAAAGCTACTGCAATCTGTTTGCTACCGTTAGCTAGATCTAGCAGCTGTGCACTTTGGTGGTGCAAGGCTAACCAACGCATCTTAGCTCTCTGTGCAGTTTCTTCGTGCTAGGTTAGTAGCTAACGTTAGCTACTATAGATAGCTGTGTTCTGCAGCCGTACGCTAGCTATGATTCAAGCCAACATTAGATGATAACTAACGTTAGCTAAACACAGCTGTCTAGGCGCCAGTAGCCAGCTAACGTTAACGTTAGCTACTAATCTAGCACCAGCCTAGCACGAACAAACTGCACGGAGAGCTAAGATAGTTAGCTAGCACCACCGAAGTGCGCAGAGCTCAAGCAACACAACACACTACGCAAACATGAAATTAATTTAGCCAACGTTATTACGTTATTGTCTCCTTCACGAGTGACAATGGGGTGCCTCCGTTTCAGATGCTCCCACATTGCTTTGTGCTGGTGTGGTATGCCAACTCCATTTGGCAAAGAGCGCAAATAACGACACCTTTTACGTTTGGGACTAAATTTGAAGTATTCCCATACCTTCGATGGTTTAGGGCGTGCTGTTTTTTAGGACTTTTTATTTTATTGTGGCTTTTTGCAGGGCTTTGTTGGGAATTATGTGAGGAGGTTGCTGTTTCGTACGGAGCCCCCCTGGTACCACTTTGTCAAAAAAAATTAATTATAACTAGCGGAGCCGAAGCCGGAGCCGGAGCACAGCTGTGGATGTTTGGCGGATCGGCCCGTTGGCGTTGTGGCCCGAACGGGAAAAGCAGAGTGGACGTTGCGTGCTGCTGGCCCTCTTCCCCCCTCCCTCAAACAGAAAAGGGTAAAGACTGTAGTCCCTTTCTCTATAGACTGGTTGAAATCAGATTTTCCATTTTTGCCCAAATCGCACTCGCACAACGCCAACGCACCGATCCTCCAAACATCCACAGCTGTCCTCCGGCTCCGGCTCCACTGTCCTGCCCGTCTATCTGTGCTCCGTCCCCAACGTTTCTTTTTTGCTCTCTATCTGCTTCTCTTTCCTCCTTGTGTCTCAGCCATTCATTATCAAAATGTGGAGCGTGTTCCATGTTCCTCCAGCATCTCTCCTGATGAGATCTGCCTCAGGTGCGCTGGGAGGAGTCTTCAGTTCTGTGCTAGGCAAACCAAAACACCACACTATATACAACATAAGAAAACTCTGGCAGATCAGGCCTCAAGATAGTATCTTGAGGCCACGAGATAGTATCTTGAGGCCACGAGATAATATCTTGAGGCCACGAGATAATATCTTGAGGCCACGAGATAGTTATAAATAATTTTTTTGACAAAGTGGGACCAGGGGGGCTCCGTAGTTTCGTTCTCCATTCTGCAATGTTTTGTCTCCCACGTTATATACTGTCTATGGTGGCGAGCTGTGCCGAAGCGTCTACGCAAAAATTTGACGTCAACGAAATTTTGACGTCGACGTCATCGACGCATCGCTACAGGCCTACATTGAGTCTGCTAGACTGCTGTGCTGCGAAGCGTCTGCCCCTTGGATTGTCGGCAAACTTCCTGTTATTTTTTACTTTATTGACAATAGAGCTTTCTGAACTGTCTGTGAACTAGAACAAAGCAGAGTTAAGAAAGCAATGCGACCGTAAAGGCTCAGTCCATAGCGCAGTGGCACGGGTTCGATTCCGACCCGCAGCCCTTTGCTGCATGTCATCCCCCTCTTTCTACCACTTTACTGTCTAAAGATGTCCTATCCAATAAAGGCAAAAAGCCCAAAATATAATCTTCAAAAAAAAACTAAAACCTGAGAAGTGGATTTTGATAAAGCTGTTGATTCCATAAAAATCACAGCAATAAAAGTGCTTCATTGAGGTCTCTGTTTTTTTAAGAGTTAAGTGTATTGATACCTCCGATGCCATCTGCCATCATTTTAATGCTCATATAAACATTTTCATGGGAATCAGTTGGATTGACTTTATTTGGATGGAAACTCATTAAACCAAAGCATTTTACTGGGATGTGACTACATTTCTCTGTTGCGGAGATGTAAGCTTTGAAATACAACTCAATTTTGTATGCACTGTGTCAAACAGTTGTTCTAGCAGCACAACGATACAATGACAATACACTAACTCTGAGTGTCACCATTGACTAACACCACTCAAAGTATCGTTCTGCTAAGAAACAGTCAGACATGTTTTTACAGTAGATACTAATACTGCAGTCCAAAACAGGAAAATAGGGATTTGCCAATCCCACTTTTTCCTCTTCCAATAGAGATAATGGTACTAAACTCAGGGTGCAGTAACTTCCTGAAGTTAATCACGTTGTAACTGGTGTCTGCTAAGAAATAGTTCTTTAATAACCCCCCTTAAAACAAAAACATGTTTTTACACTGACATTCTTATATGGTTTAAACAAACAAGATATAACGTGTTAGGGTTGGTAAGCAGATTTTGTTACCTTTGGACAGGGCCAGACTAGAGAATTCCCCCATTTACAGGGTTTATGTTAAACTAAGCTAACTGGCTGCTGGCTGTAGCTTTATATTTGCCAAACTGACATGAGTCAATCTTCCCATTTAATTCACAGCAAGAAAGCAAATAAGCAGATATCCCAAACCGTTGAACTATTCCTTTAAGGTTTAGGATCAGAGATGTATAGTAGGGGTGGTACGGTTCATGAAAAAACATCCGAACCGTTCGGTCCGCTTGTCTCGGTTCGGAGCGTGTGTGTGAAAAACGGTTCGACGCATGCGCAATGTAGCCTTGTGCCCGTCAGGTGCCCGTATGTGACCTCAGACAGTGTGTTTCCCTTTCGCGCGAAAGAAGAGGAGTGGACAAGTTACCAACAAAACGTACAGCAAAAGACCGTGCAAAACATTTCAGACCGTCTTGACAGTTTTTTCACTCTAATGTCACTGAAGCCGCTGTTGTTTCAATCCTGTCGGCTCTCTGCAGCGGGCAGGGCTGCTCAGTTCCCCCCGCAACTGACACGCGCACACACACAAACACACATGGTGGATGCAGGAAAAATCGGAGATGAGACGTACAGGAGGACCTAAATTGAGGACAGCTACACTCGTTATTGTAAGTGCAATGATAAGTTAAAGTCCAATAAGTACTTTATCAATATCAGTATAAATGTGTGTCCCAGGCCAGGATAGGAAATTAATTAACAATGTAAACTGTTTTTATGTTTAACGTATTCTGACTTATTCAAAAGACGGAGCTTTAAGAGTTCCTCTCTTTTTCTTTTAAAGGATACAATTTTTGTAAGAGCTACACTGAAGTTGGCAGTTTGATAAATACAAGTTATTTCAATTGATATTCTATAATATTTCAATCTTCATGTGCTAAAAAGGTAAATACGTTCCTGTAGATGGCAATACACATTCACCTTTTTTTGCCAAATAAATGAAAAGCTTTTTGAAATCATCAATGTCTTCCCTCTTGCTGTATCAAAATCTCATCTAGCTTTCCTCAGAGATGGTCCCAATAATGTGCTTAAAGTCAATTCAAATTCAATTTGTGCATGATTACATGATATAACTATATAATTATTTAATACTGTATCATACATTGTGGATAATTAAGCTATATATCATATACTGAAGTATATTTCTGGAGTGTTAAAGATTAAAAGAAAAAATAACAGGAACCGTACAGAACTGAAAACCGTGACCCTAAAACCGTGATACGAACCGAACCGTGGGTTTTGTGAACCGTGCCACCCCTAATGTATAGTAACAAAGTAGAACTACTTCACTACTGCACTTACATAAGTACTAAAAGGCTGTATCTGTACTCTACTGGAGTATTATTTTTTTTCTCCTACTTCCACTTTTACTTCAGTACATATTTTCGATGAGTTTAATACTTTTACTCCGATACATTTTTTTATGTGCTGCATTGTTACAAAGTTACAAATCATTCCAAACCCACATTATCACTGCCAGAGCGGTAGATGGCTCGGTCACCAGGTTTGATCAAGCGATCAAGTTGTCTTATAAGAAGGGCTGGGCAATATATCGATATCGTGATATGAGACTAGATATCGTATATATGACATAAGTGTTGTCTTTTACTGCATTACAGTAAAGTGATGTACTTTCTGAACTTACCAGAGTGTTCTAGCTGTTCTGTTATTTGCCTTTTCCCCACTTAGACATTATGTGCACATTACTGATGATTATTTATCTAAAATCTAAGTGTGAAGATATTTTGTTAAAGAACCAATTGTCAACCCTAGAATATCGCCGCAATATCGATATCGAGGTATTTGATCAAGAATATCGTGATATCTGATTTTCTCCCTGTCGCCCAGCCCTAGCGCATGCTCAATTTCTGCCTTTCACTCTGCTGCCTGCCCACACCGAGAACACCCGAGCCACAGTTTGCCTCGAGATGGAAGAACCAGAAACACCACCTTCAATACCTTCAAGGAGACCACCCCTGGCCCTACTTAGAGTCCATGTTTTCATTTGTCGGCGTGAAAGACAATAATTGTACTTTTACTTTCAGTACTTGAGTAGTAAATGTTAAAATAAACTGCTTGCAATATTTAAGTACAAACATTTTTGAATACTTTAGTACTTCCACTTAAGTGTGGTGCTTAAAGAGCACTTCAACTTCTACTCAAGTCACTTTTTTGATAGAGTACTTGTACTTTTACTCAAGTCTGGGTCTCTAGTACTCTATACATGTCTGTTTAGGATGGAGTTTCATTTAAACTTGAACTGAATGATTAAATGCTTCTCTATGGAGGAAGTTATACCACCATCAGTCCTAAGATACCTTTTAAAACCCTACTGGATAAACTTAAAAATGCATGGCTGCCAATATTAAATAAGACTGAGATTGAGACTGACTTTGTGATAAACAATAAAAACATATTTTCTAACAAAGCAAACCTGCAATCAAAATCAATTTTCAGTATTTTCAAATTCAGATCCAAACCCTTACATTCTCTTTTAATTAAGTGCTAATTTTACCTCCATGTAATCAAAACTACCCAGAGCAACCATGATCATGCAGTAAATATTTCTTTTATAACAAGGTGCCATGTTTTTCCTTAAATACAACCGCTGTGCTCAATGAGCTTTCAATATGGTTTAATATGCGGTTCACCCATTTCTCTCTTGCTAAGTAACAAGTAGTACCTCTTTCCATGATGTGGTTTGTCCTCTAAAGCAAAGTTGCTGACATTGTTGAGGGATGAGTGAACACATAACAGAGCAGTGCTTGTGATAGTGCTTCACATTGGACTCTTTTCACCCCACTTTAAAAAATTAGTAATGGTATCCCTAGGTGTGGCGCACAATATACAACAGTGTGATTACAATATCCATATGCACTGTGGGAACCATGGTATGTAGGGGAAGATAGGAATCCTCCATACAAATATGAAAATCAACAGTGTTCCTCTATTCCATATATAATCAGTCAGCCCACTGCGGGAAGAGATATCAGCCTAGCTTTCCATTTGCTGATAGTGGCATGCAGCGGCATTAAGAAATCACCCTGAATGTGCCGGGGTAGATAACTGAACATGTTGGGTGTCTACAGGAGATATATTTACACAAAACAGGGAGCAGACAGGGTAGATCTAATTGACTAGGTAGCAGTTTGCCGAGGTTGGTACGGCAGGTCTCAGAGTCGAGTGGATGAGGGGCTTACAGAGAGGCCGTCAGAGAGCAAAAGATTAGTGCTGACGTCTCTGCCACATCAATTACAACCCGCTGCTTGGCTGGGGAGAAATCCCCACCACTGTCTCTTCAAGGCCACCAAGCACAAACTGGGTGTGTCAGAGGTCATCCAAGGGAGGAAGCGCAAGGCCTCGGCCCTCCCAGTGGGAGTCACTCCTGTGGGCAGGTGGTTCAGAGTCCCCTGTGGAGGGAGGTGCCACAGAGAGTTTCACAGCAAACACCAGACCTGTCATTCACCAGAGCCACATGGTCCTGCACAGTAGGAGGGGAGTGGTAAGGATGAAGAATATAGCACAGGCTCTGCTATTTTTCATTCAGTTTAATGGTGTTGCATAGACGTGTGACAATGTTCTCATAATATGTTACTTCGCTTTTGCATTCACTTCTGAATCAAAAATCATTATGTTTTAGCTAAAATAATAGTTCAAAGAAATGTTGGACAAGTACTATTTGTTCTCAGTCCAAAATAATGACTAGTGTATGGTTGATAAAAATAGACAGATAATGAAAAGTTCAGTAGCTCAATAAGCAAAATACTATTATTGTGGTGCAGATTATTGAGTTATGTGAAAAACGGATGAAATATACTTAAACCCAAATATCTTAACAATTAATTATTCGGTCATTGTTAGGCCATACAATTGTAGTGATGTGTTTAATCTACACTGCTGTTAAACCCCAAAAAACTCTACTTCAAAACACTGCTGACTGCAAAACATAGCCAAGTCTCAGCAAACACAAACACAATGTCTTGGTGTGCTGGCCACCGGGCCAGATCAGCATGAAGCCATCACACAGAGTTAGCTGGCCTACTCTGTCTGTCTGTTGTTGTTGGACCAGTCAGAACCCCCACCCCAATACATCCAGATCTGCATCACGGTCAGTGGGGGGCTGACACAGGGCATTAGCCAGCGGGGCCTCTGATAGCACCAACACTTTTACCCTCGGCTCAAAACCCCTACCATGAACCTCCACCACAAGGCAGAGAAGCACTACGACTGGGGTGGCCAAAATCTTTACAGACCGCTAAACTCTGTTTCTTAACATCAGCATTATTTCAACTGCAGTGTCAAGATGATAGTTGTCACTATATTGATATTGCATCTACTTTATTTTTTACTGTAATCAGTCCCAGAGTAAAGTGGATGATCTAATTATATTATGTACCAATACTGTACAGTCAGTCAGTCAGTCAAGCATAGAGACAAAGCTTAGTGATAATGCACTAAGCAGAACAATACTTTAGTTGCCTAAACAGCTTTAAAACAGGACTTCAGAGACTCAGAGAATGGGATCATAATCCCATTAACTTTAATTAGATTTATGTGGCGCTCACCTTTCTTCTGTGACAACAAATTAATGATAAGCTAAAGAGAATTAAAACAGTGGTACGTGAAACCCTTTTCTTCCCCTCAAGGCTCTCTACTGGGTCCCAGCCTCACCTAAAAGCTCGTGAGAATTTAGATCAAACCCCTCCTGTGTAGAGCTAAGTGAGACCAGCCATAAATTGCTAATAGACTAAATGAAACGAGGTAGGAGGCTCCTGCTCTGCAGCAATTACCCCTTAGATGTAGTCATTCATATCCCTGCATGTCTCGTTTCATCAGGGCAGCGCCAGCATTTTGTCTTTGTTGCACAGGTCTGGGTTGGTTAGAGGACTGACCATGGTACTGATATGCAGGGTAGCATTTGAAACAACAAAGTGCCGTTTGACCGGCTGGCCGCTCACAAGAATGGCACCTCTTCCTGCCTTTCATGTAGCGTGGGTTTGTATAATCAATTATTAATCAAAGTTGCGTTTTGAAATTCAAACTCAAAGACACGTCCGCCACACTTAAGTATCTCCCTGTGTTTTTTATTTGCTTGGGTGCCTTTTCATGGCTTTATTTATGATGCTCTTACAGTAGGTGTTTCTAATGAGCCACTATTAAGGTACTGTACATCTTCATGCAGTGGTGGGTGAATTTTTTTAAGGGGGGGATTTATACTAGACAAAGGACACATATCATGACCATGAATTACTTTAGAGCTTAAACGAATCAGTACAGCACATCCAATCAGATTATAGGATTTAAAATCAGGGGTTGCTCTGTTTTATTAATGAAGCTATATTTGCGGTATACTATACTATCATTACATTTAGGTGTCTATTTGGTCAGAAATATCCTGCAAATAGAAGTCACTTTAGTTTCTTTTTCAACTCTATACTTGATGTACCATCACTGCAATGTTACTTTCATACTTTCAGTCTGTGAAAAAGTTCTGTTTTATATAACAATTTATCTCCACTTAACAACCGAGTACAAATAAGATGGGATGTCTGCTGCTACAATATACAAATGCAAGAGAGGTGCATATACCGTAGGGATAAATCACACACTTATCACTGATCATATCTGTGATTGAGCATAGTTGTGAGAAAATTAAACAATGCAACAAGATGAAGGACTATGAAATATCATGTAAATCATGATTCATCAATCCTGTTTACCCTGAGCTAGCACAGGATAAGGACAATATAGGATATATAAACCTTTACACTTGTTGTATCACTTACTTTTCAATGGAATATCTCTGAGTAAAGACCTATGAATATTTATTCATTGTGCCACTTGCAACTCAATTCAACCATTTGATAAAAAATTCATCCATTCTTTGGGAAACTCCAACTCTTCTCTCCACCTTTTACTGTTCAACAAATTGAAGTGTGCACTTGGAGGGAGGCCAGCGGTAAACACAGAGAATCTATTTATCCATCCCATTCCAGGGCCGAGAGGAGAGCTGAGCCCTTCAAAGGCAGAGGCAACAATGTGAGTGACATCAGGTCATCCTGCCTCCTCACAGTCACCTGGCTGATAGAATTGTTCTGGGGGGGAGATAGGAGGGACCTGTGAAGCACAGCTTTTTTGTCATTGCCATATCTTGTGATTGATGGCTCCATGGCCGCAGTGAATCTGCCCTTTTTAAATAATTTATGTTGCCCATCGCTATGGACAAGTAGCTTATAACTGGGTTGTTATTTTTCCATTGACTTGAGAGATCAATACTTTAAAGACATGACATAGCCCCTAATGACCTACTTAAATGGTTCTCTGGAGTGCAAAACAACTGCAGTGTTTACTCAAAGAGTGAAAACTGTTACACTATTATTATTACACTGCATTGTAAAGTTCTACATTGTAAACAAAAAAAGGTGCAGGCCAGAGTTTGGGTCAATTCCCTTTAAATTCAGCTTGTTAATAGAAACTGCAATCCAGATCAAAACAATGGATCCTCCATTGTCACATTCTCAATCATTTTATACAAAACATTATGATAGAGTATTTCGTATTAAACTGTGATAGGAATTCACATCTTGATAGGACAAAAAGGTAGGATTAATCGCGAGGCTACTCTGGAAGAGTAGATTAAACTGTAAAGGTCTACCTAATAAACTGATAACTCAGTTTATAATCCAAGAAATAAGCAGTGTAATTCCATAAAATAGTCCAGTAGAGTTGTGTTGTAAATCAAAAGGCCTTTGTTCATTCTCCCTCTAACAAAGTGACAAATTAGTTGAACAATAGTGTTTGAATTCTTATTAAAGTTGATTAATTCATATCATTAGTTGATCGCACAACAGCTCATAAAATATACTAAATTAATTTCTTTACCGTGATTAATACATGAAACACTTGAATTAACATCAATAAATCAATTTGTGAATCAATTACATTATCATGTTTAAATACAGAGCTAATAGTGTACATTAACTAGCGGTGTAGAAGTGATCATATATCATTTGGCATTCCAAAGAGGAAGAGCAGAGGAGCATCCTTAAATGATCAATGATAAAAGAGATCCAACTCTGACCTTAATCGGTCCCAATACATTTTGCATGACGTTGTTACTGTGAAACCAGGGTAAGTTGTCATGCTTCCTTTAATCTTAGATTTATTATATCGGACTGATAACACTGTTCCTATCAAATAATTTATAATTAGCTGCTGAAAAATGGCAGTGATGTGAAAATGACTCATGTCAAATGCAAATACTGCAAGTATGGCAGGATTTCATTTAAAATAATTACTGAATTTTGATAGTAAACTTGGATTCAAGCCCATTTCCTAATTAACACATAACCAGTTTTCCTATATACCGGTATTCCATTATACTGTAAGTTGAACTTGTTTTTTTCATATATGTTAAAGTATACTGTACGTGAAGTGGAGACACTTCAGACAAGACGCTTCATCCAATTTAGCACTTGGAAACTTCCTTGTATAAGTGACTGCCTGCTGCAGTATGAACAAGCCAGCTATGATACGCATGTCAGGGCTTCTTCGTGGTTACACTGCAGAGAGCTACAGACATCGCTGCTCCCTTACAGGGCTGCTGCAGATGTGAGGGGTCCTCTCAACCAGGTGTTGTGTGGATCAGTCAACAGAGTTAACGTGACACACTTTGTAGAGAATTACACCTCTACCACAGCGAGCTTTGGGCCTATATGGTCTCGCTAATAAACCTGGACCTTGTAATGGCTGTCTGATCACTCAAACATAGGAGCTGCAGCAACGGGAGGACAAGGAAATGTCATCCAACACGGATAGAAAATGTACCTCCACCTCTGTTTAAGGTTCATGTGGGCTGAGTTTGATTGCTCTCTGTGTTTGTGCCAGGAATTGGCTTGTTACATGTTATACAGTACGGGCACAAGAGTATTTTTAGCCACTCAGCCTGCTTAGGAACCTGGCACTTCAATATACATTGAGTTGATGACTAAAGCTATACATTAAGGAGCAGCCGTGCATCTGAGCTGAGCGGAGGAATACTGTAGTAGATGGAGTTGTATAGAACTAATAATAATAATAATAATAATAATAATAATAATAATAATAATAATAATAATAATGCAAAAACAATAGCTTGCAAGAACATTAAAAGTCCATTGCTGTAATGCAAAAAATACAGACAAGAATGGACAATAAGTTTAACCTAAAGGATATGGCTGGCGATATTCCATATTTTTGTTAGTCAACAAATCTCATGAAAGACTAAAACCAATAGTGTGTTAGTCCATCTTTCAATACGTTCCAACTTTCAGATCTGTGACACACACAAAACCTATTGAATACGTGAATCTTCAAACATTTATTACAAAATATATACTTTAATTAAGTTAATCGAAAAATGTATGAAAAAGGCTATATAATTTCCTAAACCAGATAGGCACTGTAGTTTTTAGCAAATGTTACTCAAACAGGAATAAATTGTGCAATTGATGGGGACCGTTTTCCACTTTTTCCCCATGGATTGGGTGCGCTACTTAAAATGTTCACCACCAGGATGGTGTATGTGGGATCAACTCAAAATAAACTGCCATGTTAGTTTTAAAGATTGAACATGTCAGCCAGTGCAATGATGTGGCTTATTTATGTGTTTCTAATAGTTTTTTGACAACAATGGAATGGGCATATACTATTTTAGGCTTTGGCTAATCAGGCAATACTTGTTATTAGGATCAATATAGTGTTGGTTTTAGCCTTTTCATAAGATTTGTTGACAATATGAAAAATATTGAGTATCACCAGATTTAACCTTTAGATGTCCTCATGGTTAGTACATATATTTTGTGGCATGATATAATGTACTTGTCACCAATATATGACAGACACACAATGATGACATATGATCAATAGTGTAGCAGTCTATTATTTGCATATTACTAGAATAAGTTCCATGTGTGGATTCATTTCAATTGTAGGCATTGATGTGTCTAAATGGTCCTTTTAGTAAGGTGGACTCTTATAATCATCTAATAATACGAATCTTAAAATGTCCAGGGCCAATTCAAATGCCACCTAACAAAAGGACTGTCTTTGCTCCAGATGTAACAGCCAGTGGCCTCTTCTATTTTCTTCAATGGCTGCTCCCATTGACTCAACTAATGTATCTTTTGATATAATAAAATACATATTTATAAATGCATAACGTAATCAAAATGCTTACCAACTTGAAACAATCCATTATATAGAGAGGATCAAATTAATTCCTTCTCTTGCACCAAGAATTGCTTGATGCCTCAAGATAATTTGCCATGTAATTCTTTTCATCTACACAGATGCACTGACATACAGTACATGCTTCTTCTTTTTTTTGTCCCTGATAACAACCGTTAATTCATCAAGAGTAAATAAAATGTTTAGTTGGGATGGGACATTAATTATCACATTCATCTGCTTGCTGCTTCCAAACTGGGCTATAATGAAATGTGTTGTAATAGAGATTGCTCTTGTGGAGGCAAGCCGTTTATGAATCGCTAGAGGTGCAGCAGCTGCATTCCCCCTTGAGAGATAGAAATTTATGCTGTATACCCTGCTGATTGTTGAGAAGGTAAAGAACCAATAGCAGCATGTTCAGAGGTTTAATTTAAAGTGTGTTTCTCACTAGGCTGCTCACAACACTTAATTAAACTCTGCTGTTTTGGCAATGACAAATGCTGTGGTGCAGGAGGAAGCTGGGCTGCTGTGACTGAGAGGCTTTTGTAATTTCTTTCATGTGCAGCGATGGCCAGATCCAGGTCAGAAACTGTAGAATTAAAGAACTAAACAAGATTTAGACATGGGGAATGGGAGGGCAAGGGGGGTGTGCGGTTACAGTCATTTCTTTCTTAGGAAAAAAAATCTATTTTTCTCTCTCTTTTTTGTGTCCTCTTTCTCATTTTTGGAAAGTTTTGTCATAGATTTATGAGGGTTGAGCTTCTGTGCCTGGTTTTCTGCACTTTCACACTGATGTTTCCTAAGGCGTGTGTGCTTGATGGAGACTTCAAAATTTTACTGAAAAGTATGATGAATAAAATGAATAGTATGAATAGTAGGTTCCTGCACAGCATATTGTTCCAATTATTTGATAACGGCCTGATCTTTCTATTAAGCCTCTTAGCATGTCTCTTAATTTGCCAAACCAAATTTTCACCAAAGGAAGCATTAAGTTTAAAATAAGCAAGTTAAGTGTGAAATATAACTTCAGAGGTCTGGCACACAAAAACATCATACTGGAAGCAGTCAACAAATTGACAGGGAGTGACTAATAGCTTTTATTCTGGGTAGAAATCCAATTCATGCCAAACAAAAACCTTATTTTGTTTCTGTAACGGTATGACTGTATTACTGTGCATTTCATGAGATCCATTTAAAAGGTGGAGCCAGTCTAGCACATAGTCACTGCAAAGCCCTGCTTGCTGCTGTGTTATGAATTCGCAGAACTCTGGCTACCCTGCCAAGAAATAACCACAAAGATGCCTGCAAGGCACAAACAGGAGCTGGAGCATTTCATTCAATAACGTAATCCATACTTTTAAGTAAAAAAAAAAACTCAATTTGTATGTTCCTTTTTTATGACTTGAGTGAATGGAACTACACATTATTTTTCTGTCACATGCCAATCGTTTTTCACAGAGTGTTATCACAACTGCATAAATAAGATGTTTTACTGGCTGCGTAGCCACAAAAAAATACAGTCACTATGTTCAGTTTGGAAATGTGTGCCACAACACAATCGCTGACATAGTTTAAACGTATTTTAGTGTTTCCATTTCATATAATCTTCAATCTCATTTAAGCATATCTTCTTGTCATTACCTAATACATACAACTAATATTAAACTTTAAAATGCAACATATCAACTAACCTATCTCATACAAATCTACTTCCTATCATAGAAATGTATAACTTAATTTAAAGGGTGCACATTTGGTCATTTACATACTAAACCAAATTGTAAACACTGATCGGTGCAACACATTAATATACATGGACAGACAATGAACGCTCTTCAATATAATGTAAAAAATAAATAAATGAATCAGTTCATTTTTAAATAATTCCACTAAAGGTGAAAAATGTTTTGGCTAATCCAGAGAATGCAATAATAAAAACAGGCGCATATGCATATAGAAAAAATACTGTATTTACCATGTTTTATATAGGGGGTGAAAACAGCTCCATATGTATTTTGGTGTTCTGTAAATGCCAGGGAGACACAGCAGCATCCGTTGGAGTTAACGGTGCAGCACTTTTGTGTTCAGTAGCACAAATCATTAATCATGAGGCCGGCCATATTCTTGTAGTGCCTGTGCTTTCATTACTGGGCCTAATTAAACAGTTCTGTGAACTGGAATCTCAGATTCCTCTGTTACAGATTATCATTAATTATGGTGAAAGTGCTCAGAGATGTTGGACTCAATTATATTCTGCTCAACCCTGGCAGCGGGGTGATTCATTGTTCTGAGCACTCCACAGCCGTACTGTCTCTGCTTATCACCAACCTCCACTTTTGTAAATTGGGCTCTGCCAGCCAACAAACTAAGAATTATGTGCTGCTTTTTTCATTACAAACATGTTGGAGGAGCACAGACCAATTAAGGGTGGGATATTTTGTGTGGAGTGATGAGGCAGGCATTGGTGCAGTGAGATGGGGGTTGGATGTGGGGTACTATGGGAATGAGCTGCACCATGCTGAAGTTGTGGCTTTATTACCATGTGTGGTACAGCCCTCCACCAGGTCTATTGACTGATTATGCTCAGCATACTTCCTCAATATCTCAAAGCTCTCAGTACTGAGAGTTAAAATTAGAATATGGACTGAATATTATATTGATATTTCTGTGCAAGAGCTGTACAAACAGATTTCCATGGTCCTGTAGGAGGGTTTAAATGGAGATTTCTACTATACTGGCAGCTGAGTGTGTATAGCTTGGAGGAAAGCGTTAACTTTTCATAATATTTGTGTATGACATGCAACTTTTTATGCAGCTGACTAATGTCAATATTACTTCTATGGTCTTATGTAGGGTGCGTGGGGGTCTATGATGGAAGCAGTATGTGAATGAGATTATTGGCCACCTTTTTTTTAGGGTCAGAGAATTGAGAGTAAAATCTGAATCAAAGAGAAGCAGAAGTTCCAATGGTAAGCCTAGGCCTTAGCGGTTTGCACAATTTCATATGCCACAGTAGGTAGTGATTTTAATATATATGAAAATCAGCCAGAGCTGTGTGCATGTGTCTCTTGTAATATCACCGGTGGGAGATTTTCACATGCCTTACAAAGCAGGACTGTTTTCGTTTTCCCCTCACTACAGTGTTGTCTCAGTAGGGCTCACAATAAGATATCCGTCTCAGTTCCATTGCTTTCAAGAATTAACGGAATAATGCAGTTGCAGTAAAAGGGATGTGAGAGGAAAATAAAGCAAAATCTGATCGTAAAATTACATTTTACAGTATCTTTGTTTACTTCCTTAAACTATGGTTGGTCTAATCCCATAATTCCCCTGGCAGAGGGGCAAGAAATGGGATTGTTCCTTCTAGTGACATAGTGGTAGCTCATTGAAAATGTAATACACTACTTCCAAGTCACAGGTCAGCTGGCAATCTGAATTTTAAAAGGACTGTGAATAATATTCTATTTTATTTTGAAAATGAACTTTGTGGCCTCCATCATGAATCCAATATATGTCTTAATCTTCTGGGCTCTTGAAGCCCACAGCTCTGAAAGAAGGCCTTTGACTCCTGAACCTAATAAGGAAATCACTTGTTTTCTCATCCATCTTCACATTTTTATAGGGTCTGACACAAAAAGTCCTTTATTTTAAAAGTAATCGATGAAGCATAAAATATGTTATCAAATATTATTGCTTTTTCTCACCTTTTCTACTTACATTAAATGATTGTGTTATGCAAGAGGCCTGACACACTAACACAGAACACACATACAAATATCATCATTATTATTAATAATAATAATGTTCTTATTTGTATTATTTATATGCATTTGTATAGGTTAGTGTGCACAATGTATGCTTCAGATGAAAAGCTTAACATCTGAGCATCTATTGTAATTCTGAACTGAACATGGCTGACAGTGGCAGTGAATTTAAGCGTTAATTACGCACTAACCTTTTCAGAATGGATATTTAGACACGCTGTGTCCTGCGACTCTGAATGTTCAGGAAATGAAAACATCCAACGACCAATCAGTATCTACTCACATTAGCATAGTCTTTTAAAACCCAATGCCCCAAAACATGCCACGGAAATCCTCTCCTATTTATCTTAAAATAGCCACTTAACTTTGACTGACACTAATTCTTACTACATGGAACTGTAGAAACCCCTTCATTTCCCCCTTCTTTCTCTGTCAGAAAATTACAAAAGACAGAGTTTGTGATGTCCCCAGTGTGCAAATCCCTTTATTCTGTCAGATTACAGCATTTGATATGACGTAGTGCGGCATTCTGGCCTCACATGCCTGACAGAGAGAAGGGACCTGTCAGCAGCAGAGGAGAGCAGTGCAGATCATCACTCTGACTGATCCACAGGCCCAGAGACTGTCATCTCCTCCGACTGTACAAGTCAACACAAATAAAAGTGAGGAAGCAAAAGCCATAATGGCTGGGAGAGATCCAGGCTCATTGTGGCCATTACTTTTATTCAAACCTTACAGATGACATGATGTGAAAAATGAGCCTGTGTCTAGTCGGGTGCCCATTAGTGAGTGAGCACATTATCTCCCCTTTTTCACATTGAATCTCCTCCCTGCATGCAGTGGCAGTTGCTTCAGAGGAGTCACTCACTTTTATGGGCTTTTGACTGCCGTACTCTTTTAAATACAGGGGCCTGCACCAGGCAGAGATGACGTATGGCTGTCAGCGCTCTTTACCTCATTGACATATGCCTTCAGAGGATCCCTCCTTAAACCTTCAGTCTAAAACTAAGGGGGACAGCTAACCTCTTCCCTCACAGAGCAGACAAGAATGCATCAAACTGATTATTACAGCAAAGGGGGTGATTTCTAAAAATCTCTATTACTAGACAATTATAGTGTACAGTCTAAGGGCAATCATGAAATACAATTCCCCAAAGCCCTTAAGAGTATTTAAAGTTTTTTAAGAAGTATTGAATTATGAGGATTTTTGGGGACAATAATTGTAAACTTCTTAATTAGGCAAACTAAGTCCACATTCTACATTTACATTTTTTGGGAAGTATTGATGTTAACAAACATCAAGTGCAAGGCCCTTTTTCTTCACACCTCTAATAGTCGTTAGAGCACCTCCCCCAGCTGATGAAGGAAAATCAATTACTTCACTGTGTTCCTGTCACATTGCTGTGGCTGGAATTGACATGACGAACAAGTGCTTCCTCTGTGCATCGTCCATCTATCTACACTGCCAGAAGTTCACATCACATGAAAAATCTACTTGCAAGGAGACATTTCAACGAATATTTTAACACTCAAACTAACTTCCCTAACACAATGTCTAATACATAAAGCTTAAATTAATTCACAACCACTTAAGTTAACTAAACTTAAGTTTGTCATCACTTTGTCCAATGATGTTTGGTGAATAAATAGAGTGGGACTTCCATTTAGTCTCTTGCCAACAACATACAGCTGATCTTTTCATTGGTTGTTGGAACCAAGGTTCAAAATCACCAAGCAGACTAATTGGAAATGCATGAAATAAGAAATTATCTGAAGGATTAAGTTGAAACTGAGAAACATGTATAGCCTTTTTCTTCATTCCCAATGGCCATAAATGCACCAGTGTAGAGTGTACCACAGTTAACAAATATTCAACAGTAGGCTATGGAAACCCCCCAGGAAGGTTGAGCCTATTTTAAAATAACATATTTTTCATTCTACAATGGGAAATAAATCTGGATAAAGTAATACAGAGCAAAGCTCAGAGGTTGTGGTCAGTTGACAGGGAGTTCTGGCTTCTCTCAGGCAAGAGTATGAACCAGAGCCGCTTGGTTCAATCTAATCTCTGACAAGAAACAACAAGCCTTTGGGACACCCCCGCGGTCCACCTCTACGCCGCACAACATCATAAGCAGCACAACGCAGGGAGTTAGATCTACTGTAGCTGTCAGGGGAGAAATATGTTTCCATTTTACAACTTCAGTGGCAGAGAAGACCATACAAACGCTCCTCTATTTCCCTCACTATTGCTTACTCGTTTGAATCTCTCTCCTCGCTCTTCTGCTCACAGTTATGTCAGTTTTCCATCAGCACACACACTCAAAAGGAGTTCCCTGGTGACTGCGTCCCATTACTATCCGGAGACTGCTGCACAACAGAGCTGCACTGCCAATGTCCCCAGTGATACCACTCAAATTCCTACATTGCCAAGTCAAGCAGTGTGCAGGTCAAATGGGATTTGGAAGCCAGCACAGTTTTAAACCAACCCTACCACTTCTGTTTTAAAAAACTTCAAGATATAAAGGAGATATTATAATAATAATAATAATAATAATAATAATAATAATAATAATAATAATAATGTATACTTTATTAATCCCGCAAGGGGAAATTACAATATTTTCACTCTGTTGTTATTACACACATTACACACAGGCCTGGATTACACACACATGCTCAGTACCTATACATGGACTCATGGATAGATGTCAGAGTGAGGGAGCTGCCCATGGAAAGGCATCCCGAGAAGTTGGGTGTTCGGTGCCTTGCTCAAGAGCACCTTGGCAGTGCCCAGGAGGTGAACTGGCACCTCTCCAGCTACCAGTCCACCACCATACTTTGGTCGACAAGTTATTTCAGTGGCCAGGTTCAACACTGGTCCCAGGCCTAACAAAGACATGGATTCAATTAGAAATCTTTTCTATTCGATGATGCAAATTATGGGTATCAAACACCCTAACAATTGTAATTAAAAAGTCACCATACCAGTTCACTTTCATTTCATGAAAGTTTGAAAAATTTCATTGGCCAATAAGTAACACGATATTACATTACATAAATGACAAGTATTCTCATTACATAGTTTGCCCACCAGAGAGCAAATGTTTATTTTTCAACTGTTAAAAAGGTCACATTCAGAACATAATATGCTCTTTAGAAAAACAAATTTAATTAAAGCTTGTGTAAAATATATATATATATTTTTTTTTAAACGTGCATCTTATTGATTTTTTTGTAAACTCTTAAATATCAAAATTGCATCATCGTCAAAAATCCAAAAGTAGGCAGGCTATAGTTGAAAATTTAATATGAAAATATTAAGGTCAACCGATATTGGCCTATCACAGACATATCGGTATCAGCGTATACATTTTCCGATATGGAAACTTCTTTTATAGAACATATAATTCATAAGTCGATGCTTAGGGTGATTTAGACATGGTGTTATTACGTAATTCTGACATTTAATTTATACAAGGTCACAGTGGTATTACTTAATACCATTCATATTGATATTACCAGGACAAAGCTTGGTTACACACAGTGGATTGTACTATAAAATGGTTGTAAGGAGTGTTTAAAAAAAAAGATACAGTAGATTATTCACATGGTTCCAGCTATCGCTACAGTCTGTCTGCACTGTGTTTATTCAAATAAGTTACTATGATTCCACAAGGATCTCAGGCATGATTGTGCTAATCACCTGACACACCTGATTTCCCAATTCATTTCACCATTCATCTTGAGCAAATGTAGCGACAGCTTGCAATCTGTTTGTTTTGAGTTGTCAAAAAGGAACCAAAGGCATGTATCAACATGAAATAAATGCTACTGCAAGATGTCACCAGCTGCACATGATATGATGAATTACAATCATATGTTAATCAGCTGGAGTTGCAGTAATGGGTTGTTTACACGGCGTTCCATCACAAACCTTCTTGAAATGTTTTTCATATACAGATATGGATTCTTGAACAGACAGGAGTACACTACAGTTTGCAATACTAATGAACAGATTTAAGGGTTTTGTTTTTGTTCATTTTTTATTGTCTGTTCCAGCAGCATAGGAACAACTAAAAATGCATTTATGAAATCAAATGTGTCTTCAATGAAAGATTAACTGAGTTTGTTCATGCGTTTATAATTACTTTGTTTAAATCTGCCCGCCTGTTTTTGTTGTTGTTACACAACTATGTAAAACTGCCTCCAAGACTGCCTGACAATATTGGAAACCCAATAATGTTTTCATCCTTCATCACTCAATGCAAAAGTGTGTGTGTGTGTGTGTGTGTGGTTGGCCACAGAGCAAACAGCAGTACGTCCAGCAACAAGGTCAATACTAGCGCAAGTACCTTTTTATTTCCCCAGCCACCCTCCTGCAGTTTGTCCAGCAAACTTACTAATGACTGGAATAGCCTCACTGCTTCACTTTTGTTTTCCTCATCCATCAATGGGTGAATGAGGAGGATTTAGCAGGTATATACAGTAATGAATTGACCCTGATATTAGAAAACGTACATGATTTGTAGCCTATTATCTAGATAAAAGGGATTTCGATGAGAAAATCAATATTTAGGTTTAAAGAGTTAGAGAAACTGGGACTGGGATTTCCCTATTCCAGGCCTGGTATTGCTCATATCATTTACAGGATTAATGGATCTCACTTCTTTCACCAAAAAGCTATACATTTATTTAAAATAAATAAAAAAATAAATTTTGCTACATAGCTGTAGATTAATTTGATAATATTGGAAAAACCGGACACCTGTTCGCATTTTATCTGACAAAATCTATAAATTAATTCTACTGTACTGACTGTGGAGTCAGTTTGGACAACATAATGTAGTAAACACTAAGAGTAACATGATATAATCATACCACAATGACATAATTCGAGTAAAATACAATACTATTATATTGAATTTTTGCCTAAACCAAAGGCAAATGTCCAACAGCTTGAACAAAAATAGCAATATCCATCCAGTCCCAGTAAGCACTTAAGTGGGTGGATTCAGAGTTCTCCAAAAAAAGAAACAACACACCACCTAACACTTTTGGTAGTGCTGCTATCTGAGCTGCATCTTGTCTGACTGATACAGCATAAAGTGTGAAGTATAATGGTAAAGATGCATGAAGTTTTCAAGTCTTTGCTGACTTTAGGACTTTGAGGACTTCAACAGTGCTACTCAATGAAAATAGACATTCTCATAGGGTTTTATTAAATAAGTGAAATTGCAAATAAGTTAATATTTCAGGAAATTAGAAACAACAATATAATAAAGTATTTTTTACAGCATATGAAATATGTAGAGGGAGGCTACTATGTAAATAAATGAGAATGAAGAGTAAATAGAAACATCACAAGCACAGACACACTTATAAACTATGCTACAACTAAATTGCTTCCACACTCCATGGGCTCAATATGCGATTTAAAAGAGCCTGGCGGTGGCAATATTCCTCTGATATGGTGTTTAGTTTTAATAGGAACCCTCAGCTCAAATATGAGCTGACAAACACAGCAAGACAAACACAGTCTCTCTCCGGCAATGAAATATACACTATCAAATAGACCTGTACCTTTTTG
Organism: Perca fluviatilis; assembly: GCF_010015445.1. NCBI lineage: Eukaryota > Metazoa > Chordata > Actinopteri > Perciformes > Percidae > Perca > Perca fluviatilis. The sequence goes on along the minus strand of NC_053123.1, from coordinate 15,737,182 downwards.
AATCCGCTGTGTGGGTGAAACTAAAGCGCAGAACAAACAGCATTCTGATATGGCTTTGAGGGTGATAAGAGCGTCTGACAGGGTGGAGAGAGCAGGCTTTGGGCTCGGTGCGAAAACACAACCTGTGATTGACATGATTCCCTGGCCTTAGAGAAGTTTACCTTTTAATAAGAGCTCAGAGAGGCCCTCTCAACAACCTGGTCCAGGCTCTCACCGACAGCAGGCGACGGCTTGGGAGGTGCATGTGCATGTATTTATGTGTGTGTGGGGATTGTTTGTGTACATGCATGTGTGTGTGTGTATCGACGCACACGTGTGTCTGTGCCCACTTGTAGCAGATTTCAATCAAGGATTTCAGCCATGCCCAAATATCCCTTCTCTTTTGGGCCAAGTTGTTTGAAGAAAATGAGTGGATTCAGGATCAAGAGCCTTTCTGGAGGAATTTAAGTCTGTTTGAGGATTATGACTTCTTCATCCTGTACAAAGCCTGCAGAGAGAGCTATATAGTAGCCCTTGGAGGGCAGGCTTACCAATGCATTCCAGACGGTGATATCGAAGTGATAAAACCTAGGAAAGACATCATAGTTTTGGGCACAGATCTTCAAAATAAATAGGGGAGTTGAAAACTTTCCAGTTTAACTCTAGAAGAGTAATTCTTTTAGTGTAAGAATATGCATGATCAAAACAATATTATCATAATATTATTGGTGGATTATATAGATTTGCAATCACAAGAGGATACATAAGGTGACAAGTGAAAAGTCTTTTCACCTAAACTCACATACTGCCCGTTAAAATGTGGCCCTTAAACATAATTGCAAGCCAGCTTGCTTTGTAAAATTCTGCAAACATTTCTTGGTTTCTTGTTTCTGCCAGGGATTGTTTCCCTGAATCCAACAAACTGCTGCAAAAGCCACACCACCTTCCATCTGACTTATAATTATAATTAGCAAACTAACACACACCCCTTGCCAGCTCTGATCAATATCTTCAGGTTTCAATCAGACTTTCGGCAGCACTGACAACATGCCTAATCTGTTTCTAAGAGATGTCACCACTAGGGTTGGGTAACAAAATGCGGTGCCAAACGGTAGTAACGAGACCGAATAAGAACGTAAATTTCGGTGCCTCATTTCGGAGCCTGACTTATTTCTTTTTTTCAGAAGCATCACCGCACGGGACGCTACGTTACCGTTAGCTAGTCGCTGGATTAAACACGTCTTAACGGTTTAAGCTTATGTTAAGCGGTGTGACTGTATTTCCCTGTAGAGGAGTCCAACACCAGGACGTAACAGTCTAAACTGTAGCTGGTTGTCGGAAACACAACGCAGATGGTGCGTTTATTTTAAACTCGCCAGCCTTGTGGTGCCTTCAAAGTGATTGTAAAATATCCTTTTCCAATCGGTGCTTGTTTTTGGCGTTTACCAGCAATTTACTGGTGAAATAAGTAATTGTTATAAGTTATTGTTATTACGTTATTAATCAATCATTTAATTTTGACCATATGGCCTTAGCAATAAACAAGCCGTTCTTTAATGTCGCCAACTGTCGTTTTGTGCTCCTTTTTTAAAATATTTTATATTATATACATTACAAATATATTATATACATTTCGGTTCAGGCACTGGTTGAGGCACCGGCACCGTTTTAAAAGTATCGTTTTAGCACTGGTATCAGAAAAAACCCAAACGATACCCAACCCTAGTCACCACTGACCTGGCCTTCATCGAAACTACAATCGCCACTCTACAGAAGCTTCATTAGTTATACAGCTGATGAGTGAACTAAGTCAGCAGCACAGCCAGCTAGGTGTGGATCATCTCTGAAGGGAGCTCTGATCAAATCTGTCATTATTTACCCTGTTTACAGCGTAACCTGAAAGCAAAACAAGAAATCAATAGAAAATGGGGATAAATTACTGTAAATGTCAATATTTAAGACAGCTGAGATAAAGGGCTCTCAGCCTGTAATAGATTCTTTCCATTTACCTTAAGCCTATCGAGCAGAGGGTTAGTCAATTGCTGATAGGACCATTAGTAAGTTGTTGATAAAACAATTTAGTATTATTATAACACTAAATATAACAAATGAAGATTGTTCAACGGATAAAATCAACATCCAGCAATTACAATGCTTATTCTTTTCCAGTGTATTCTTTGTCTTGCCCTTTCCTTTTCAAATACATTTTAGTATAATTACTGTATCCTACCATCAGAAATATTTAAGCATATATGGTGTATGATATACAACAAAATCCACCAAGTAATGTACGTAAGTGGGTCTGTAAGCCTACTGCAAGAAACAATCAGCCTTCAGACACTAAGTTACTTTCCTTGGCATAGCAGACTGGACCCTTTTCTTAACTAGTTAGAAAACTGCTAGAGTCATAGTCATAGATATCACCAAGAACTTTATTATACCCATTAAAGTATTATAAGGGCCAAAGGGTTGTTATGTAACGTGTACACAACTTTTAATTCAACACTTTTAAAAAGATGCAGACTCACTGATCTCCCAGCAGTACGAGTCTCATGAGAGCTGGCTTTGTTGAGAAGGTTACGGGACTTTGTTTGACCCCAGAGCAGTGTGATTCTTGGAACTGCGGCTTTGCTGTACTTCACACTTATATCTTTTGTTCTCGATCAAGTGCACACACCCCCGTACAAAATGCAGCCAAACAGACTGAGAGAGGTGATCATTCCAGGCAAAGGAAGCCATGAACGAGCAGGAGAGAGGAAGTAGCATCTCCTACAGACAGTCGCTGCAGGGGATGAACTAACTATAGCCACATCAATGACTAACTCTCACAGCAAGGACACCTCCCATCACTTTGAAAAAAAATAAATTAAACAACAAAGGGGGACACTGACATTCACTGCCTTTCAGTTTATTGCACCAAATAACGGCTTGTCTTACGTCCAGCACAGAATTATTGTTGAATTCAGCTGCCAGTAAGACAACAGTGAAATAAAAAAGCATTTTAACAACAAAGTTTCCTTCCCAGCAGGAATGATGATTGTTATATGGATTCGTAGATGAAGCAGAAAAAGTCCCCTCATCTATTGGCCTAATATGGTCATTCCAACACAGGAGGAGACCCATCTTTGTACTTCTTCATGAATTACATACACAATCAATAATGGAAAAAAATATACACTGCGAAAGGCCTTAGTCGCGCTGCCTACAAGCGGCATTGATAAATGATTTTGTGCCAGTTATGACAGCAAGGTGCATACAGTGAAGAGAGTAGAAGGCCTTTTTAATAGTGCAAGCAGAGAATTAAATCAAACCCAGGAGGGCCTCCTCTGGAAAGGAGAGATGCTGCATCTCTCTGCTCTAAATCACAGCTCTACTTAAGCCCAGCCCTCTCTTTCCCCATATTTCTACATTATCAGAGGAAACCTGTCACTGCTGTCTATGGGAAAGTTTACAAATCATGATTTATCAGAGAGAGGATCTCTAAACACCTGTGTGAGAAAATAAGCATCCCATGCATTATTATTTATAGGCCAACATTTGTTTTTGCCTTCCTTTGAGTCAAGAAAGTATCTCAAACATTGTACATATATTTTACAATGTATTTAGTTTGATGAATGCCTTAAAATGTTAAAACATATTGAAAACATGCTGATGTACAATATTATTGCCATTTTCACTATGGCCTCTGTGTACCTGTAATTTTCATGTGCAAACTATGTGTTCCTTTCAAGTCCTAAGTGTAAAACCATGTAGCTTTTTATTACCCAGGAAGGGAAAAATAAAAAAAGGCTTAAAAAAAAGGAGTGAAAAGTTTCCAAAAGGTCAAAAATTAATCAAACTCATTACCTGTGGAAGAGAGGGATCCTGGTTGCTGCTAACTCGTTTAGCAGATTTTTAACCTCTATTTTCTTTTCAAAGGGGTGGAGATTCCCAAAGGAGCAGACGTCCATGGCTTCTCATTTACATTTGGATAAGTGAATCATAATGCTCCTCCTAGGCCTGCCGGGGACACAAACATTATAGTTTTTAAAAACAAAAACGGCTTACAGCTAACTCATAAACAGTATATGTAGACAAACATTATTATATGACATAGTACTCCGTTAATTACTGCATTACTTATTTTTAAACCTGAGACTTTATGCATTGAGAACCCTAAACCACAACCCAGTTTCAAGCAACTTTGCGCAATACAAAAAGGCAAAGCCACACCAGATGGGGAGAAAAAAAATCCTACTTACTGGCCACCAAGGCCAGTTGCTACAACTTTATCCAGGAAATACTGCAGAAGAAAGCCACAGAGTGATCACCGTATGAGGGAAAGAAGTGAACCCAGGGTGATGGGCACTCAGTCCACTGTCTGGTCTCTGCTGCTAGTGCAGAACTTTCTCTAGGCAGGAGCCTTATCGAGGAAACGCACTGGTGGCAGACAGAGGCAGATGGTTGGATACATAAGCCTGAATAGGCAAAGAGCTTTTTATGTATAGGAAATATATTAGGAAATCATTACTGCAAATATCAACAACAACAACTTAGCTGTCAAAGGGGAACAGTGTGTAAATATATTCTGCTGAGTGGAGACTGACATCATCAAATAATAAAGCCAAGAATATAATTAATATTACGTCTGTAAGTAACCGGTGAAAATATGTGATTCAACAAAAACAGTAATGAAACATAATATAGAAAGGTATTCACTGTACATATGCATTACACATTAACAATATGTAACATGTTAATATAATTTGCAGGAACATACTCAATATTAATGGATTTTTATTATTAATTTTGTTCCCTTAATATTTCAGTTTGATACTTTACATTTCTATACAGTACTTATCTGAAATAGGAAGTTGAAATTAATCTATTCTAAAATCAGGATCAGTGTAAAATGTTTTCTCACAGGGAAAAAGATATGAGACAGCATTTAGAGTACTTCCTCACACAAATAGCTGAGCCTAATTTGAGCTGATTTGGGTTGTTAGGTTTATGGACTAAACATGCTGAATGTTTGACGGCAAAATTTTGACTGGCCACAGAAACGTAAAGACAACATTCAGTTGGTAAAAGTCCCCATATGGTAATACTGTGAATTGGTCTTTAACATCTAATTAAACCAAATGAACCTCTAACTCCACCCCCCTCCTAATTAGGAAATATGTTGTTTTTATAAATTTAATGTTTTTATTTAACAATGATCCAAAATAAGTTATAACAGTAAACTGCATTTTAACATTTCAGGCCTAGACATAAAAAATAATTTACATTAATACTAGTAGTATTAAAAAATTTAACTTGAGTCATATTTTCCCCACAAGAAAAAAATAAAAATCATAAAAAACAAGAAAACCATTTATGCTCTAAGGGAAGTCCAGGCTGTAAATGTGCACAATATTCCACATTATATACATGTCATTTCAGAGAGCATTCCAAGTGACGCAGTGTCAAATCTGTGTGACAGATTTAGGTGAACGCTGGTGAAGGGAGCCCTGCGTGGGGAGAGCGGCTTAGGGCTGACTCAAGCAGCCAGTACAAGATCTCCAACAGGCAGAAAGGAGCCCTGCTTACTGCAGAGCCGCTGCCTGTCCAGGCCACCAACACTGACAGCCAAGCAATAACCTGACACCATTGCCATCTTCTGACTACAGTCACATATGACTCTTTGTGTCAGCTTTATACTCATGAACGTCATACTTAGTTAGAAGGCATTGCATTTGCTAAGAGATTGACAAGAAAACAAAGAAGAGGCAACATTTTAGAATGTTACAACAGCCATGGTCAGGTGTACTCTGCAAATAAAAAAACAACAACATATGAACATATCTAATAATCTGCAAACTGATTTGAACTATAAACGTCATGGTATACAGAGCTTAAACTGAGAAATGAGCAACTGAATGAAACAGTATTTGGGGGTTTCATACGTGGAGCTAATATTTTTCTTCATTTCTAATGTTATGTCGCCCTCTTTTGGTGGCTGCTGCAGAAAGAAAGCAGGTGACCGCAATTCCTACAATTAACACCTTAACCTAGATCAGAACTTAAAAATAGGAAGATCCTGTATTTTCATTGAAAACAAATGTGTTTTTGTTACTCTGAGTGTTTTTATATACCATTGTAAGTGTATGCAGTGATAAGTGTATGCAGTGAACACTGAATTTAAATAGTTTGCTATCTAAAATCACTGGGATAGGCATTTAAATTTAAGAAGTGATGAAATGTCATAGTTTTATTTAGTTTGATCACATTTGAAAGGTCAAAGGTGACCGATTATAGCCTATAGCATTTTCAGGTTTATACTTGTATTTTGTGTTTGTAATAGAAAATGTTTACATGCTTTAATGTTCAAAAAACACTTTACTTTTCTCATACTGCCCATGGCTGCTGCTCCTGTATTCACCCTCTGTCTGAGATGCTCTGTAACGCCTGTCTATTTAAGCCCCCCTCCTGACAAAGCCCAGTCTGCTCTAATTAGCCAGTGTGTTTCCGCATTTCTGAGTTTCCTAGAATCTCCGCTCCGCTGTTGTTTCACTAGTTGCAGCTGGAGCTACTGCAACAGAGTATAGCAGGACTTTGTACTGTGAAAAATCACCAATAAAGGCTTCTCAACCGATTACTACACAACCGGACATGTCCCAGCAGTAATGTCACCCGAAATTGGGGAGAAATAAGCAACATTGGTCACCAAGATTACAGCTATCTGGCATTAGCATGCAGCTACTTAATAGTTAGCAGTAGGCTAACGTTAGATTGTAATGGAATGGAGCAGCACTTTCTACAGTCAAAAATAGAGATAAAGAGCTAAAGGCTAAGATAAAGGCTTCGGAACAAAATACTACCAAAACGAACATGTTTCAGCAGTAATGCAACCCAATATAAATAACAGCATTGACAGCCAAGATTACATGTTTACTTGGCGTCAGCACGCAGCAGTGGACACTACTAGAAAATAGCCGCACTTAGAGCTGAACGATTAACCGCATTTGCAATAATATAACGATATGTTAAAACGCAATTTCCTAATCGCAAAGCCTGTGATTTGGTCACGTGACTCGCGAGAGCAATTCAGTCTGCACTCCGCAGAGAATGCACCAACTTGGCACGCTAACGCTATGCCGTACCTTGAGCAGATTTCTGTCATTCAAACAACTCTGAGTTGTAGTTTAAATCTTTTACAACCATTTTAATAAAATGAAGGGTTTTCTCAGGCTCAAGTCCATACATGCAGTTAATGGATACAGGCACGCAGAACTGAAGGCTCGGTTAGCAGTGATTAGCGGTTAGCTCCAGTTAGCTATCTCCGTTATAAAGATATGGAGTGGAGGAGACTGCCGCGGAGAGGGGTAACAACCAGACTCTGAAAAATAACGTTCGGGGAGCTTTCACAGCAGCGTGGCTGCGTTGTTTCAACGGTTTTATTAGTACAGTTAATCCCACGGCAAGACCAGCAGCAGCATGCTACTACTAACTAACTATCGTTACGATAGCCTCTCTGAGTAAGTAGTGTTGACGAACTGACAGAAGAGCCGATTAATTAACCTATTAAGATAAGTGAATGTTGCTACATGGTAGGTAGGTTGTCACGAGGAGACCGCGCACCAGGCTACTGAACGAGACCAGGGTGGGAAATTAGCACCCGCCACCAGCCAATGGCGGGTACTTTTTCAAAGTGGCGGGTGACTTTGCCTTGTATACCAGCCACAGTGGCGGGTGGATTGTCAAACATTCCTTGTAACGGATTGGACAGCTTTTGTCAAAGAATGCTGTTGCTAAGTAACAATGCACAATGCTTAGGAGTCGCGTTATGTTACTGTTGCACCATTTCTCGAGTACTTCCATAATAAACATTCAAATACCAAAATTTTTTTTTTTTATCTTTTTTTTAAAAAAAAACCGGCTGTACAGCCGCGTTTCCAGCCAACTCCAGCCTTTTTAAAAACAGCTGATTGTTGAGCATCTCTCCCTCTCTCTCTCTCTCTCTCTCTCTCTACGGAGAAACAGCTGATCAACGACCTAATAGCATAAGTGTAACAGAGCTGTGTGACATTATAATCAAATATATAAATGAAAATAGGTTGAGTATAACTAATATTTACATATAGGCCTACTGTATATTCAGATCAGTCTCAGGTTGAAACTTGTAGTTCTGAAAGTTAAGCTGCACAACTTAATGTAATGTTTGTGTATGTTTAATGTATGCCTTAGTTTGAGGTTGATATCATTTGAAAAAAAATGAACTGCACTTAAATGCACTTAATAGGTTTAGTTTTTTGAGAGATGATACTGTAAGCAATGTAGGCAATACAAATGTTGCTTTTTTCCCTAGTTTGGGTTGTTTAAAAACGCAAAAAACAATTATCCGATTAATCGATCGATAAAGTGCTAGATTAATCGATTACAAAAAGAATCGATAGCTGCAGCCCTAGCGGTAGCTATACAAACTGTTGAGGGCGAAGTAAAGAAAAAGAGAAGGTACTTTTAGAACAAGTGGCGCATTGACAAAACAAACAGCGAAAGACCGTGCAAAACATTTCAGACCGTCCTGACAACCTGTATTAAACTTCAGTGTACGCTGTAACGATTTTTCAGTCGCTGAAAGCTGCTGCTGTTTTAATCCTGTCGGCTCTCTGCTGTTCAGTTCCCCCTGCGACGCACGCACACACACGCACACGCACACACACACACACACACACACACACACACACACACACACACACACACACACGGTGGATGTAGGAAAACCGGAGAGGAGACGTACAGGATGACCTAAATTGAGGACATCTACGCTCGTTATTGTAAGTGAAATGATAAACAAGTTAAAGTACTTTATCAAACCGTATGAATGTGTGTCCCAGGCCAGGTTAGGAAATAAACTAACAATGCAAAGATCAACATGCCACTGACAGAAATGTTCAAATTTATCTATTCAATAAATTATAATTTTTTGTCTTAAACCCACCAGCCATTTTCATATTATACCAACATTTGCAGCATCGTGAGCCTTTTGGAAAGGTTACTAGCACAACTCAGCCCAGAGTAATTTTATTCTCTCCAAAATAAGTTTCCTTTTTATTTTTAAAGAACTATACAAAAAAAGCAACTTTCACTGTCTCTTGCAACTTCATTGCAACAAAAATACAAAAGGCATCGCAACTTTTATCGCAATTCTTTACAAAAGCTCCCGCAAAATCCTGGAGGGACTGTTTAATGCTATGTTACTGAGAGATGAGTCAATATTTTTTCTGTTCATTAAACATGTAAACCTACAATTACTGTAGATTATGATTGACCAAACACAATTTAACCATGGTCTTGCAGGCTTTTTTTCACACCACTTTTTATTTGCCTATATTAATAAAATATGCATAAATAATAAAAAAAAATAATGTATTGAAGCAATTCAAAATATGCTATTGCACTTTTTATAAATTTGAATTCTGGAAAAAGTGGCTGGTAAAAGATATAAGTGGCTGGTAAAATTGGGCATCCACCAGCGACTGTGGCTGAAAAAAAGTTAATATCCCACCCTGAACGAGACCGTAAGGACCGTAACCGAGGGTACTGCATGAGTCTATATTTAAACGGGTGTCTAGGTTCTCGGCAAGTTTGAGTTATCAACCGATCCCAGAAGCCTTTATTTCTCGTGCATCTTAGATGATTGTGTACATAGAAATTCATAGGCTACATTATTGATGGACATCACATACAAATACACGTCATGTTATCTTGGTAGTTTTGTTAAGTTAAATGTTTGTTACATGGCAGGTAGGCTGTCACGAGGAGACCGCGCACCAGGCTACTGAACCAGACCGTAACCATGCCTAATGCATGAGTCTATGTAATCAAATGGGTGTTTAGGTTCTCGGCAAGTTTGAATTATCAACCAATCCCAGAAGCCTTTATGTCTCGTGCATTTTAGAATTGTGTTCATGGAAATTCATAGGCTACATTACCAAGGGGAAAGTATTATATCACATACAAATACACGTAATTTTATCTTGGTAGTTATGTTAAGTTAAATGTTACAAGTGAATGTTGCTACATGGTAGTTAGACTGTCACGAGGAGACCGCGCACCAGGCTACCAAATGTAACCATGGCCAGTGCGTGAGTCTAGTGTTGGTCAGTATGATTGTGTAAATAGTATGTCAAGACCGAATGTAACTGCAGCCGCTCAAGTCTAATGTAATCAAGCGGTGTCTTGGTTCCTGGGGGGGAAGTAAATGTGCAATCACCAACACCCCTGCCGCCACCGCTGAGGGCACAGGAACCGGTGATGGAATCTATTAACTCGATAGGCCAACCAACGACCGTCCGGTTGAACCGACTCGCATAAAAGAATCGGTTGTCCCATCACTATGAGTAAGTACAACGTTGAGCTGTCACACACTCTGCACGCAACTTCATGAGGGAGAGGGGCTGGAGGCAGCTCATCTGTGTGCGCTGTAAAAAAAAAAATACACCGTTGTGTTTTATATATATATATATATATATATATATATTTTTTTTTTTACTTATTTAACTGTCTAGTAAAGTTCAAATACAGTGTTTAAAAAGTGCAATCCACATGTTTACATATGATTATTACAGTAAATAATTAAATAATCTAAATGTAGCTCAGCGCAAATTCTTTCAGGAAGACCTAACAAGTAATCAGTCCCTCCTAAAGCGAATCAGCACTGGAGGCGTTCACCTTCTTATAAACCAAGCAGGAACGGCCAAGGATCCCACAGGCCAATCACGCGTCACATCACTGTTTTAAAAAGCTGCTTCTCTCCCTGTGCTATCAGCTGTCATTTCAGGCAGACGTCGTCCCTCCTCCTCCCCTTCCACCTCCCGTCCTAGTGGTTCTCCAGCTGTCGCTGCAGTGCCTCCTAGGTCTGGTTTTCCGGCCTTCTCCGCCACCACCGGTGTCTGGATTCCATCGGGGGGTTACATCTTGGTTCCCTACCCCTACATTGAATTTATTAATATATTAAATATATTAATAACGATGGAGTTCAATCTCCAATACACTGTACACTACATGCTGTTGTACATTAAAACCTTTTGCATATCTGCAAACAAAACTCTCCTGATTGAAATACTACTACGTGTGGTAAAGCCACATAATTTTTTTTATATTTCTGCAATCTGCACTTTAGTTTGTGTGATTTGTTTCTGACTTTCATATGAATGTTTACACCAGGCTTGGTCAGTGCCCAATATATTACTGTGATTGAAGTAGTTAAATAAAAGATATAAATTCATGCATCACCTAATTCCATCATCACATACAGGCCTGGCCTCCAGGAAACAGTTTGTTTAATCTTGTGTTGTTCATACTATACAATGATTTATTGCTTGTCTTTGTTGAATAATACAGAAGACAAAGAGCTTAAAAAAAAATTGCATATTAAATCGCAATCGCAATACTGGTGAAAAAAAACAAAATCGCAATTAGATAATTTTCCAAAATTGTTCAGCCCTACTTTCTACAGTCAAAAATCGCAGATAAAGGCTTTTAAACCAAATAGCTACTACATAACCGGAAATGTGTCAGGAGTAATAATGTGATCTTTTACTGCCGTTAGCATGTAACTACATGCAACAATGTTAACGCAAAAAAAAACAACACTCCAGTAGTCCCTGCCTGAAGCAGATGACCATTCATAGAAGGCGGCCTTACCTAAAACTTAGCCAAGAGTAGAAAAAAACTGTTGAAACCTGGAGCGTTCAGAACAGTTGGAAATCTGAACGTTTTAGCTCACAGGGATTTCTCTGAAATATGTTTACCTCATTTGTTGTTTTGGCCACATTTAACATTAAATCCGACATAACATTATGGATATGACAGAAAATATGGAAAAGCATAAGATCACCTTTAAAAGGTATGAGGTCACTGAGAGCTGGATGCTGGTTAGTTCATTCTCAAATCTGGGAGCTCCCTGACATCTAGTGGACAAAATCTAGACTGTTTTTGGAGACCACAGGCCAGCTGCACTGCAAGTGCAAATGTGTGCGTTTGTATGTGTCATCCTTGTGTGTCTGAGTTGCGTGTCCCCCCCCCACCCCCAAATAATGCCCGATAACAACCTAAACCAACTTAACTAAGACCACCATAACCTAGTCCCTGAAACAGTACCATTGAGTTGAACAAATCTCAACAGAGTCGACAATGCTGTACATAAGTAGTATTTACAGCAGATATTTATCTGATATGGATTACATGTATATTGTGCAGATGTTGTTATTATTCTTTTCACATCTTTAACTGACATAATCCTTTACGAAGACAAACTAATTTAGGACAGTTTTCCAATCAGTCTGGCAATATTCTCAGTCAACAATGTTGAACACAGCACTAATGCTAAGTCCAGTAGACCTAGAACTGAAAGCATGCCAGAATCAATACTCAGACCCAGTTTTATTGGGCCAAATTCAAGACTGGAATTTTGAAAGTAATTGAGGCCAAGAAGTTGCTAAATAGAGGTTAGTTTACAGTATGGGCCAATACTTATTAATTACTGAGACATCCAGGTTATAGGCTTTATAAATGTTATTTCACAGCCTTCTGAAAATGACCTAAGAACAGGGAGCAGAGCTGTTGGCTGAAAAGCAAATACAAATTTATTTTTTAAAAGCTCAAAGGCACACTATCAAGGCAGCAGGTAAAGGTCTTGGATATAGCACACAGTATAGGTCGACCGATATGGGTTTTCTCAGGCCGATGCCGATGCCGATCTTTTGAAATCAGGGTCGGCCGATGGCCGATGTATGCTGCCGATTATTTTTGGCCGATATTTGCTTGTTTTTAACCTCGATTTGAAAGATAAAATTTAACACTAATAAGTACTTAAGATACACAAAATTTCTCAACAAAAACATTTATTGAACACTTGAACACCAATCTGCACTTGTATACTTACATTAAACATGTATAATGTAAAAACATATATTGTATAAAAACAAATAAAAAGTAAGTTGTAATAAAAAACTTTTCAATTAAAAGATAAAGTTTAGTGCACTTAGCAGCATTTATCAAACAGCTGAGAACAATAAAATAAATTGACCATTTTAACAATAGTAGTGCTGACACACAGTAGCAACCAGCAGCATTTCTTTGTGTTGGTGTTGGCTGGGTGAAGTGCTGCCATAAGGGGGTGGTTTTCTTTTCAGCCATCAGACTTAATGACTAAAAAAGGGGGAAAATACAAGGTTAGTATCTTCTTCAAGTGATTTTATAGATAGGTATAGATATAAAATCTAACATTTGTTTTATAAATCAGCTAATAATTCAGTGCATTGTAAGTGATACAAGTAGTAAATTGTTGTTGAACGACAAAAACAACCACCATGGCAAAAGGGTATTTTACAACTTTGAATGCACCGCGACGCACCGTCTGTGTTGTTCTTCAGACAAGTAGCTAAACAACGGCAGCAGCACACTGCTTAACATACTGCTGTTGGATCCTATACAGTGAAATAAATCACACTTTACACCGTTTAGCTGTCAGCATTTTAATCGTGTTTAATCCATCTGCTAGCTAACGGTAGGCTAACGTTAGCTGCTGACGAGTGTAATGTTAACTAGCGTCACATGCTGCGATGTTTCTGTTATTCTAACATTCGTTTTCGGAGCATCAGAGAGCAACGCAGGCATATCAGTGGCGCCGAAATGAGGTACAGAAATCTGCGTTGCTATTCGGTCCGGTAGATACGGGTCGTTAAGGCACAGGTGCCATATTAGCAGCGGGTCTACACTGTACCAACCCTAGCAACGACGCTAGCAAAGCAAAGCCAGTCCTTCACTAGCCTATGGTGCGGTGGTCTCTTTTAACTACAACTTCTTTCTCTGCATTGAGTTGACAACCCTCTCAAATATAGACACACAAACAGAACAAATAATAAAAGTCTCAGATCCACTGTCTGTGATTGCAAAATTCTAGCTTAATTATTGTGACATGACAGCATGACACGACAGCTATCAATATCCAAAGTAGCCGAACGTCATGTCGCCTGTTCATGTTTTTTCTCGAAGTTGGCAGTAACATGTCATACGTTTTTCATTAAATATATACGACTTATAAGAATTTAATCCTTACCGTTTTCTCCGAGGAACAGCTCCTTCCTTAGGCACTGGATGAGGTCTGCTCACTCTGCTGGTAATTGACTCTAGGGGCAGCGTGCGTCGAACACGTGTTCCACAATAACATCAACAACACCAGGCTGCCCGCAGATGCGCCTGCCTATTAATCGGCTTGATATTGGCCGATGCCGATTATGTAAAAAAAAGCCAAAAAATCGGCCGATTAATCGGCCTACCGATTAATCGGTCGACCTCTAGCACACAGCAGTAGTAAGAGTCTTGTAGGCAGTGTAATTAAGTGTCATTTACCTAACCAGTTCAATATTTACTCAATAAGGAAAAACTGATGAATTGTTAATGTTGTCTGCAAATTACTTACATTGCAAAGAATGCAGGGGCTACTGCCACTTGAAAGTGGCAAACAAATGTGTCAATTATTTAGTTTTTTTTCTATTTTAATACAATACTCACATTCCCTTATGTTCAAGGAAAGACAGGCTGTAAATAAATCCCTTACTAGCTTGACTCCAGTTTAAGAGACGGGGTAACAAAATCCACAGGCCTTTAGTGCTAAACTGCATTTTTAAGTTCAGCTGAAGGAAATATGAGGCTTCAGCTGTCTTTAGGGTCTCGCTGATATACTTTATTTTATGTGATCAAATAAGTACATCTGCTGAAAACAGGGATGAACAAGTATTAGCCACCACAACTTGAGAGATGGCACCCTTACTAGAGCTAATCCGATGCAAGATGCCAGTTTGTGGTTGATGGGATTAGACAACAAGTTTGGTCGCCCATGCACAGAGACAATAAACAAGAGAGACACAAGTCAGACAGGTCACAGCAGACAACACATGAGACACACATACTAACACATATTCCAAAAGAACATTGGTAAAGCTTAGAAGCATGCATAGTCACTTTTTGAGTCTCTGTGTCACCCTGGACAGCACCCTTTCCTGTGCACCTCACATAAACAACATCACCCAGACTATTTTCTTCCACTTCCACAATATCTTTAGACTCTGCCCATGCCAATCTCAATCCAGCACTGAAGTCTTGGTCCACGCCTTCGTTACATCCCATATTGACTACCGTAATGCTGTTCTCCTTGGCCTTCCCACCAAATTGCTTACCAGGCTTCAAATCATTGAACTCTGCTGCCCAGATCATTACCCGCACAAAGTCTTCCGACCACACCACCCCCGTTCTCATCCAGCTACACTGGCTGCCTGTTCAATACCTGATTAATTACAAAAACCTTTTGCTTACTTTCAAAGCCCTCCACAACTTAGCCCCAGCCTACATCTCTGATCTCCTCCAGGATTACACTCCCTCCCGCTCTCTGCGCTCCTCCTCTGCTGGTCTCCTAACCATCCCACGCCTCTGCACCATGGGTGCGAGGGCTTTCAGCTGCCCTGCTCCCAGGCTCTGGAACTCCCTGCCCCCACACATCCGTCAGTCTGATACCATAACATCATGGCAAGGCAATTTTATTTATATAGCGCATTTCAGCAACAGGGCAATTCAAAGTGCTTTACAAAAAACTTTAAACATTAAAAAGAACAGAGTTGAGCACCCAGATAGCTCAGTTGGTGCCCATGTATAGAGGATTACTCCTCGATGCAGCAGGCCTGGGTTTGACTCCGACCTGCGGCCCTTTGCTGCATGTCATTCCCCCCTCTCTCTCCCCTTTCACGTCTTCAGCTGTCCTGTCTAAAATTAAAGGCCTAAAATGCCCCCAAAAAATTATCTTTTAAAAGAACAGAGTTGCGGCGGAACTGGAGCTTGTTCCAGATATGTGGAGCATAGAAACTGAACGCTGCTTCCCTGTTTAGTTGTGACTCTGTGGACAGAAAGCAGACCTGTCCCAGACAACTTGAGAGGTCTGGGTGGTTCGTAGTGCAGTAGCAGATCAGAAATATATTTTGGCCCTAAACCGTTTAGTGATTTATAAACCAGCAGAAGTATTTTGAAATCAACTCTTTGAGGTACAGGAAGCCAGTGTAAAGACTTCAGAACTGGAGTGATGTGATCCACTTTCTTGGTCTTAGTGAGAACTCGGGCAGCAGCGTTCTGAATTAGCTGCAGCTGTCTGATTGATTTTTTTTAGGGAGACCTGTAAGGACTAGGGGTGGGTGATATGGACAAAAAATAATATCTCGATATTTTTGCCGATTTTGCCGATAACGATAATTAGACGATATCCTTTAAAAATGTGTTTTTAAAAGTCTGAGTTACTTAATCACCGATTATAATAATGGGCACAATGTTGAATGAAAACAGTTCTTATTCATTTTCTTTAAAATGTAAGTATTCAAGTAAAAACAATTCAAAGACAAAATACTACTATACTAATACTAATTGAACTAGTGTAGGAACATTGAACTCTGAGTAAACATTCAGTTGTACACCTCTGCTGTAATGTAAATTGTGCAGCATACAAGCAAGATTAAATCATAATAATAAAGGGCTCTGTTCTGTAACATATTGCACACAACCATGTCCTTATTGGAAGCGGTCCTGGAGCTGGGATAGGGCAGTGTCAGGCCAGGTTCTGATAGTCCTTCTACTTGGCTGTTCCTTCTGACCGGGATTTATGCTGGGATCAGGAGTAGTTGGATGTGACCTGACTGGCCCAGGTGAGGTAGAGGCGCAGTTCTGTATGCTTTCTTGATGTTAGAGTATACATGGTCTAGTGTGTTCTTCCCTCTAGTAGCACAATCTACATGCTGGAAAAAAGCTGGGGAGTACTAGGGTTGGGTACCGAAACTCGGTGCCAATAGGGAACCGGTGCCGACGTAAACAGTAGTAACGAGACCGAATAAGAACGAAAGTTTCGGTGCCTCATTTCGGTGCTTGACTTTACACTACACCTGACAGCATGTAACGTTAGCCTACCTTTAGCTAGCAGCTGGATTAAACACCGGTAAAATGCTGACAGCTAACGTTAAACAGTGTAAAGTGTGACTGTATTTCACTGTGGAGGACTTCAACAGCGGGATGTAACAGTCTGCAATGCAGCGCAGCAGCTGCCGTTGTCGGAATTCATAGATATACAGTATGTTTTTATGGTCGGAATTAAACAACACAGACGGTGCGTTCACTTGCAGCTGCCGTTGTCGGAATTAAACAACACAGACGGTGCGTTCACTCGCAGCTGCCTTTGTCGGAATTAAACAACACAGACTGTGCATTCACTTAAAACAGGTAGCCTCGTGGTGCATTCACAGTATTTGTAAAATACCCTTTTCCCATCTGGGGTTCAACAGCAATTTACTGGTGAAATAAGTTATTGTTATTGTTATAGTTATTACATTATTATTAAATCTTTAATTTTGACCATGGCCTTAGCAATAAACAAGTCACTGACTGTTGTTTACTACCCTTATTTTTTTTCTTCTTCTTTTTTTTTTTAACTTTATTGAAAAGTACCGGTTCAGGCACCGGTTCAGGCACCGGCACCGTTTTAAAAGTATCGATTTAGCACCGGAATCGAAAAAAAACCAAACGATACCCAACCCTAGGGAGTACAGACTTTAAGGACGCCTTCTAAAAGTCCCCTGTATCCCCTCCAGTTCATCGCGCTGCAGTTTGTTCACTATTGGCGCTTTTCCATTACATGGTACCTTTTTTGGTTTTCCATTACGAAAAAAAGTACCTGGTACCTGCTAACAGATACTTTTTTTAGTACCACCTCAGTCGAGGTTCCAAGCGAGCTGAGGCGAGCCGAAAAGGTGACGTGAAAACCTGCAGGCTGCTGACTGGTCGGAAAGAATCGTCACTGATCACTGCATTGCTAGCGAGAGACATTTTTATATAGTTTAGCCAGCGGTGTTTTTTTGCTGCCGGAGGCTCCACGCAGAGCTTTCTCCGTAGCATACAAGTGGCCTGATGTTTATACTTGTGCGCTGGTGTGTGCATGTGTGATGTGTGTGTGTGGGGAGCTGGTGAGCGAGGGAGAAGTGAGAGAGTGACGGCGATTATCTCCGCAGCGAGTAGCGACTCTAGAGTCATATATATGTGAGAGAAACAAAGTGTCTCCCCTGTTCTTTCTGACCACGGTGGGAAATCTGGAGCAGTAAACGTTAACTATCTCTTTGATATCATGTTGTTTACGGAGACGGAGAACCAGGAAATGAGTCGGGGAAAAGCAACGCTACTAAGCCACGCCCACGGCAGTCGCTATGACGACCAGCCACGCTGAGGCGGTACTAAAATGACTAAAATCTGCAATGGAAAACGGACGCACAGCGTGTTGAGGCGAGTAGAGTCGAGCAGGTACCATGTAATGGAAAAACGCCATATGGTTAGCAGTGAGCCAAACTTGTGCTAACTTTAGCATTGGCGGCTATGTAGATGGCAGTGTGCTGTTTTCGTGGTAAATAAAATGGCCTGTATATTAGCGACAGGGCTCCAGGTCAGGTGAGACGTGCTGGACAACGATCCTGCGGTTAGTCCTCCGCCTCTGGTCTTGCCAGTTATTTTCTCATCCTGCCGGTAGCTAGCTCGGCGTGCTAGCGCCGACAACAACCCTCGCAGCGCCCGGTCTGGCTATGTCCTCCGGGATGTTATGAGCCGCCTGGAGCTAGTAGCCGCTGCACAATAGCGCGCCGCCATCTTTGTTGACACGAGTGAATTTGTAGCGTTCCAATCAAGGGGGTAAGCTTTGCTTCAGAACTCAAACCTCCTATGGCGCCATTTTGACGCTACAAAGAGATCACCTCCCGTTAACATTCCACTAACTAGCATACATTTTGGCGCCACTTTGACAGCGAAAAACTTTACATCTGAAGCGTTTAAAGACTCTATTTGTCCATTGTTTATTTCTAAAGAAACACGACAATGTATAAAAGGCTCCATTACCTTGTACCTCACGTTATGGCTCCGTAGCAGACGCTTTTATAAAAATAGGCTAACGATTGTGTCATAACCAAGTGACTTACTGTCGCACAGTAGAGGAATTACCGTATAGTACAGGAGAAGGTCGCAGGCAGTTTGGACTTACGTTAGCTGTTTAGGTTTAATTACTAATGTTAACTAGCATGTTAGTGATCAATAATTAGCCTGTGTCTATGTTATGTCCTTACATATACCTACGCTCTCCGTCTCTGTAAGATTGGGAATGATTGAGATTTCTCTTGGCACAGCTACCAGAAGACTTACAACTTTCAGACACGTTGCTCACGTCACATTTACGTTGTCTCTGTCAGTTGGAGGCTGCGCAGTAAAGCAAGTGATCACCAGAAAATTGCTTCTAATAGCCTTCACTGGTCTCCATCCAGAGCAACGGGCTCTGTTGGTCCATTTTATATATGTCAATGGTTCCAATGCGTGTTTTGAAGTGTTTTTTTAAGTAATTTAAATACTCGATAATGTCAATTTGCGCATCGTTAATACAACAATGACGATATTATCGTAAACGATATATATCGCCCACCCCTAGTAAGGACACCGTTACAATAGTCAAGTGAGTCTACTAAAGATGAAAGCATGGACAAGTTTTTCCAAATCCTGTTGAGGCATAAGTCCTTTAACCCTTGATATATTCTTAAGGTGGTAATAGGCTGACTTTGTTATTGTCTTAATGTGGCTGTTGAAATTCAGGTCTGAGTCCATGACTACACCAAGATTTCTGGCTTTGTCTGTTGTTTTCACCATTGCCGTTAGAAGCTGAGCGCTGACTTTCAATCGTTCCTCTTTTGCTTACTCTCTATAATTTATACCATGCATGGTGTTTCCTTTCCCACAACAGTACTGCTGCTTCAATCCCCCCGTGTCAAATATGTCTCTTGTGCCATCGTGTTTTGTCTACTGTTTGTCTTTGCCATGTCTCGCTGTTTTATCTGTATGAGCAGGCCTTCTATGTTGTGGACTCTGTCTCCAGAAAACCACCCCAAATCTTTTCATTACATGACGCTAATTAATTAGTCCATCAGATGTAGCATAGGTGATGGATCATCTTTCCATTGCATGGCTATCCATATGTTCACTGTGATAAGGGCTATTCTAATGAATTTGAGGTTGTTTTAGTGACTTTTCCGGGTTCGACATAAACAATGGCCCAATGGCCTGGGGCCAGTAAAACAGTATGTCGGGCAAGTTGACTGGCCAGTCGCTGGCCCGTTCGGGTCAGTGACATTGTTTGTAAATTGGTTAGGTGCAACTATTTCTAACGTTGTTAGAAATGGAGTTCGCTAACATCAACAAACGACTGCCGGCACCCACCACAAAGAGCCCACACATGCTTTGGACCTTCAGCAGAGGCTGCAGCAACTCAAACTCAGCCAGACCGGAGCTGCTGTCCGCTCTCCTCCTTCGCCAGGAACTAATATTAATGTACGTCGCAGGGCCTCAACCGGACTGCAGCTCCGGTCTGACTGGGGTCGAGTTGCAGCTCTGTAAAATCAGCTTTGCAAAATCAGCTTTCCCAGTGCTGCATTCAACTGTGTTGGCAATTTTACAATACTTACAATCATTTCCAAATTAACGCATAAAATAGCCCAGTGAACATGGCTGGGAAATAGTCAGGTTACTACAACATGAACATGAAGAGTAAACACACTTGTTACCAGATGGCTGTTGTTTGAATAAAATAATTTTACTTTAAATATCTGATATTTGAATGATCAGCACATTTCCTCTTTAGAACATTGTGGCAATTTAGCTATGTTGCATAATTTTAAAACAATAATTAATATGTACCAAAACCACATCACAAAAGGTATCAATGACTGCTCTTTTTGTGGGGCAGTGGGAAAAAAATTTCATGTTGGACCCTGCTTTTATTATGGTATTGCCCAGTATGGTTATTCTCTATAGTTCTGCAGGGATGGTTATGAATTTAGATAATGGGCAGGCCCAGAACACATGTATCAGTGTACCTAACGTTATACCAGTTTTACAACTGGGAGCACCTACTGAGGCTTTATTATGTGCAGACTGTCAGAGATATAACGTTAGTACATTCAATGAATGAGCTTGTATTGTGTCATTTTATGTCTATTGTTAAAAGAGAAATACGGACTACCAAGTGCTTCCCATTCCTCTTATTCAAAATTACACTCAAGGTCTTCTTCCTAGAAGGAAATCATGAAAAGTAACGTTACCCAATCACTTGATATCCAAATAGTTAACGTTACCGAACTATTTTCACATTAGATAATAATAGTTCATAAAAATATCTAGCTTAGCTTTAAGTTTTGCACAAAGGTGCTCTCAACAGGTAATGGGTAGGCCCTCAGTTTGGTGTCGACATCGACTTCGCCTTCACATAGGCTAACCACTAATTAGCATTTAAGCTAACTAACGTTACCTGTTAACGTTAGTGCTTATTGAGACTTTAGCATTTGGTCACAGGGTCGAACTTTCGAACTTTAAAAAACAAAGCAGGTCGTTTAAACCACTTACCGCTATTTTTTAAACACATCCCCAGGTTCCTCATGGATTCTTCTATTAAGGTTGTATCCAGGTGGGGAAAAATATTCCTGCTAATTGATTTTCACCGATAGACATCGATTCGACCCTGCCATTCAAATGTGATAACTGGAAGTGACATACAACCTTGCTATTCTTTTTTTTTTCTTTTTTTTTCTTTTTTTTTCTTTTTTTTTTAGTAAAGAACATAGGTACATCGCCAGTATGTACATATCATAGACTGTATATTAATATTAACAGTCTATGGTACATATACAAATAGTCAATACCAGAGGTGCATATACAGAGAAAAATACATGTAGAAAATAAATAAAAAAGTAGAAAATAAAAGTGTAGTACATATTAAGTCAAATGTATCACCAGTACATGAGAAATTTTTCAAACACACTTCCAGTCTTAATTGCCTTCTTATTTTTAATGTCTCTTAATAGTGTTGCCATATTGGTGCAGTTCTTGAAAGAAGTGTTCAAAGCGTGGTTTGGAGTCCGCCCATTTCTTCTTGTGAATGTGGAATTTCCCCAATAACAAGATTAATTGAACAAAATAAACAACATCATTGTCCAACTCATTGCCTTCAAAACAAATAAAGATATCTTTAAATTGAATTGATTGCCCAGTGTTCCGTCTTATAAGATGTTGAACATCTACCCAAAATATTTTAGTATACACACAGTGAAAGAACAAATGACAGATTGTTTATTCTTCTAGTTCACAGAAAGTACAATAATATTCAATATCAAGTTTAAATCTCCTTAATGTCCTTTTTACTGGATATATTTTATGTAAGATTTTAAAAGAAACCTCTTTTACTTTGTTATTAAGACAGAATTTGTCACCAATTAACCAGATTTTTTGCCCGTTCATTTCTCCAAAGATTGAAGCCCAAAAGAATCTTCCTGAGGGCAGAGTTACCGCTTATATACAATTCCTGATGTGTTTATTAGAACATTTATTCTTGTTAATGTCAATCCCCCCAAGGAATATACCACTATTAAGTGGATTGATCACTGACAGTACTGAACCTCTGAGAAGTTGCAGCACACTCCTTGGCACAGCATCAAACAACCTTGCTATTCTTGTAAAGGGCGTCATCAAAATTGAAATTTTATTATCAGATGAATTTGCATAGTTCGTTAGGGAAAGCAAAGGAAATGTCTCTTCCTGCTGCTATTTTGCTTGCCTTATGAAAATTTTTATTTGTGCACTAATAACTAAACTATTAACAATTAACTAACTAACTACTATGACAATTAGCCTAGTAGCCTATGTAGTATGATGGACTGTAAAAATGCAACTAATTTTAAATGTGCTGCCCATTGATAGGCCTACATTTTTTTGTTTTAGATGTAAGAGACTGACTGTGGTCAAAATTGAGCCCATAATAAGCAGGCCTAAATGTAGACAAGATGAATGAGTTACTGTGTTGCTTTTATCTGTACTGGCAATGCATAAAAAGAAGAATAGAAAAAGGTATGGGACAGTGAGTTGTCAGAGTAATACTTTTTAACAAGATAATAAAGAAGTTGAATAATATTAACAACCTTGATGTACACAACACTGCTGAATAACTCATCATTCCTGTTGCCTGTCTCTTTTTCTCTCAGAAAGCCACAGTTCAAAATTCAAAAAAGATTTGTTGAGGCAAATGTAAAGTCTATTATATCTGAAATACGTTCTGAGGATGTACTTCTCTATACATAGAACCTGGCAAATTATGTGCACAGGAGAGTGCCAGTCATACTTCTACCTGTCTGGATTGATGGAGGCAAATAATGAACACTGACAAGGACTGCATGCAGAGACTACACAAGCCTGCGCCCTCTTCAACATGAAAGTGGCTAAGATTTGAGGAGAGACTCTGGAGGACTGCAGGGGACATCAGGCAGAGGTCACCATCTGAGCATTTCCAACTGAAGTGGTAATTCTGCAGAGAGCAGGACAATACAACACCTGCTTACTTCCACTCTATAGACTGCAACACTTTGTAGGCTTTTCTTGATAGAGAAAAACAGCATAGGATTAAGTGCTGCTGCTAGTAATGTTTCTATCATTAAGGCTATCAAGAAGAAACTGAAAAGAATACAACTTTAACACAGTTCGTTAGTTTGAACTCTGCATATATGTTGGCAGTTCTCCTTATGTGCATTAGATGGCACTATTGTCGTTATAATGTGGTGGTTAAACCCACAATCAAATTAGAATGTCCTTAAGTCAGCATTACTGAGACAGGCACTCAGCAGTCTTGTATAAAGTACTTGAAAGCAATACTTGAGTAAAAGTACAAGTATCTTACCAGAAAATGACTTTGGTAGAAGTTAAAGTTTCCTTTTAGAATATTACTTGAGTAAAAGTCTTAAAGTATCTGTGATTTACTGTATTAGTATTAGAAGTAAAAGTAAAAGTAAAAAAAACTTTGATTATGAATTTTATGGCCAAAGGTGTGTTATCTTCGTCACCACTTTCGGAGTGGTGGTCATCGTCTGTTACCATGCACCAGATGCTTCCATGACACTATCAGTCATTATGCTTCCTCCTCTTCTTCTTTAGTTTTGGCCTATGGTTGTTGTTTTTTGCCGCTTGGCAACAAACAGGCATTAGGTCACCAACTGGAATGGAGAGTGCATTATCTTGGCAATTTAGGAGCAATAATTCGCCAAACCTGCTTTTTTCCAGTGTAACAAATTTCTTCTGATTTTATTTTGTAGTAACAAGGGAATAAGATGCTTAAATGTAGTGGAGTAAAAGTATACATTTTATTTAGGAAATGTAGTGGAGTAAAAGTTTCCGGAAATATGCATAACGAAGTAAAGTACAGATACGTGAAAATTAGACTTAAGTACAGTAGCAAAGTATTTGTACTTGGTTACATTACAACACTGCCACTCAGCATATCTGATATCAACAAGTTGAATATGGTTTCTATTTTTATGTGAAATATGTTGAATGCTGCTGTGGTATAATATAGTTACAGGTTTGGTGTCATTAATGCAAGTTTCAGTAGCAATTAATGATCATGTAATGACTTGACTGCAGAGCAAGAGAGAAATGCTGTCAATACCATAAAGAACCATTAAACACTGACTTGGAAGATGGTCATCACAAATTGTTGCAACAAATTCCCATATGGTTATTTAAATAATTAAAAAACTAAAATCTATGTTCATAAGACTATGAAACCACTGTTTTCATGTTAATAATTTCTCAGATGCAAAACCCATCAAGGCAAGAAACATCTGCATAATTTTTGTTGATGCATAAAATGTGACATCTTATATAGCCTTATTTCTTGTGATACCGCCTGACTCTGTAAAACCTGGTTGGTCTGCTTCATGTACCTGGAGTTAATATCGCACAAGCCCGGTGTTGTCATTTTAAATGAAGATGCATGGTGCTAACAGGCTTACATCCTGCAGCCACTTTGCCTTCATGTGTTCTTGTCGTGATGAAGGATTACCTCACATTCCCTATCTTATCATACATTCTACAGGTTCCTAGTTTTATGAAGAGCACCAATTGTAAAACACGCAGAGTGCTTGATTGTGCTCATTAATTATTTAATATTATGTGATCACAGAGGAATAGACTTTGAAAAGACAGATCATGGTAATCCTATTTGCTTGGAAATATCTGTGAAGGTGATTGAAAGACGGCCTTATTATAAATGATTCAGAAAGCATGAAAAGTATTTCTGTACAAAATGCCATAGGAATATGGTATACAACACATAGGAATATATATATATATATATATATATATATATATATATATATATATATATATATATATATATATATATATATATATAGAGGAAGCATAGAGAAATATATAAATTTCTTTGATGTCCATAAAGATTACAACAAACCATTCTAATATTTAATGAGAGAGCCGGTGAGATGAATGCAATTGTAAAGACAATTAAAATTATCTGCAAAATGATCAAGTACACATTAAATTTAATACTGAGAATTTGCCTCTGTTGCTTGACTGCTTTAATGATCTATATTTATTTTATATTTTCCACTTGTATTGGAAAAAGTGATTTTATTTTATGTGATGAGTAAAGTTTTTAACCCAATGCCACATGGAATCTTTGCCAAACACACTGCATGAGGTATATACAGCATGTCCAAAATGACAAAAACATATGTTGTTAATAGAGGCTGTGTAATTGCAGTGCCTGCTTCTGTTAAGTCTACTGTATAAAGGTAGGTTCTTACTACAAGATGAATGTCCTCTTGGGGCAATGTAATCTGAATTATTTTTCCATGAATTTGAGCTCCAGGTGTACAGTATGAACAGCATGGGGTATTATGTAGGAGAGAAATGTTTTCTCACAACCCTTATAGATCAAGGTGGTGCACGCTCCACATCAAAATGGAACATTTTCCCCACCTGACAGAGCTTGTCTGACAGGGGCGCTGTGTCTCATTATAGGTGACTCATTATCTGCACTATTTGATGTGTGTGTGTGTGTGTGTGTGTGTGTGTGTTGTGCTTTAGCGTGTGTGCACATCTGTGTGTGAAATTACATTTTCCCTTTGAGCATACATGAATGACAAGGCATTATCCAAAAACACTGTGACCATCAAAGGAGAGGCAAGTTTTATAAATTGCCCACAAAGTGACAACAGTGAGGATAGGGGTCAGCGTTGTACTCAACGTGACAATTCTCTGACCTTTACTGCATGTCCACTGTTGCAACTCACACACATCCTCACATTTTCACAAAAAATGTGACAACCTCTCTTTTTCTCTTCCCTTGAACTTCCCTCCTCCACATGTTCACAGACGTATCTCTCTTTTAGCTCTTGCCATGGCTGTGAAACCTGCTCTGTTGAAACTAGCCCCTAATTTTCAATACCACGTTTTTCATTGGAGCGGCTGTAAGGATGATATTAATTAGCATAATTGCAATGACCATGTGGACTGAGATTATTTTGTGGCTGCTAGGCTGTCTGTTCTATTGTAGCTCCTCTTAGAGCCTGTGGATTGCTTATTGACTCACCCAGCAGTAGCGTTTCCTAGCAACGCCTCTTGAATGTACTGTACAGTACTTCCCCATCTCATGTGCGCCTTTAATAATCTGCTTTGCTATTTCCATGTAAGCTTTGTTAAAAGATTTATGGTGCATTTTTTTTCAGTGGTGGTTTTACAGTGTATATTTATAGGATAAAATGTAGTTTACAGCAGGGCTTTTTTCATGCATGCCTTTCTATGATAAAAGAATTAACATGATGCAAGAATGTAAGGAGGTCAGTTTTTACAATGAGGGTTTAAAAAAATGCCTTCTTTGTTCAAAAATCTGAATGAATTACCCCAGAATGATAGCAGGGTTTAACTGAAGAATGGCTTTGACCTGGGCAATTTCATTAACTGTACCGCCCTCCTGATAGGCAGTTTTAATAAGTGAGGATAATTTTACTGAGCGACCTTGTTGTCATGACGAAGCTGGCTGAATGCATACATCATGGTGTTACACAATGGCTTTGGCCTCAATCAGGAATATTCTGGTCGAGAGATGCTGCACATTTCAACTAATAACTAAATGCAATAGTCCGTGATGGCAGGTTCACAATAGCAGTCTATATAAAGCAGAAGTGCATTAAAAAGCTGTGAGCTGAGGGCAGTAGGAATCGAGAAAGGTTATCTGTTTTCGAGTGATGAATCTTGACATTACATGTATTGTTGTTGCCTAAGTCTGGCCGTGAAATTTATGGCCCATATAAAGGCTCTTCATTATGTGGCTGACAGACAGTATATATTCTCCACGACAGGAGATCATGACTTCTGCTGCCTTGTGGAATTGCGACTGAGATCTCTCTGAATCACCGTGCAAGGGATTTGTCTGCATGTGGGTTGGTATGTAGACCTCAAAGCTTAGGTCTTGGCAAGAAATTGCAACATTTACCCATGTGTTTTTGTTGCTGCTACAGTCTCTAACTAACTCGATGACACGTATAAATATCAGGGTCTACAGCTTCTCAGCATGCAGCAGGAAGCCTCTTAGGAGTGCAACATGTTTCCCTGCATCGTGTTCAACTTCCTGCTCGTCCACCTCTTCACATTGTTTTGTTTTATTCATGTCTCATATTGAACTTCCTCTCCCATCATCCAGAGCTAACCTAGACCTGTGATTTCCGCTCGACTGCAGCATCCAACCTCCTCATATTAGGCGCAGAGTTAGCTCCTGTAATTCTGTTTCAGTTCTTGTTTTCATTCTTTTTCTCTCTCTCTCTCTCTCTCTCTCTCTCTCTCTCTCTCTCTCTCTTTTATTCACCTGTTTCTGTCCAGTGCTTTTCCCTGAGGTGAAGAAGATGTTGTCTCCCATCTGGCTGACTTCACAGCAGACAGTCTGTTACAGTCCTCTTGTGACTCCCTGGTGCATGGTGTTCAGCCCACTGCCAGAAGCCCACTGAATTAATCCTGGCATATTTCTTTTAATGAAACCACTGACAGACACCAGGTAGAATTTGGAGGAAAAAATGACTTTGTTGTAAAAAAACATTCTTCTTTATCCTGGTATTCCCAACTCATCAAATACGCTTGGTCAGTGGCTCTCAGCGTCAGCATTAAGAGCGAGAACGGTAGCAAGTAGTATGAAAGACCAAAGTGGTGGATGGGTCAAACAACACAGGACTTTCACCCAGGAGACCGGGCCTTGTGTCCTGTTCTTGTCCCGCGTGTCACTGAAACGTACATTTTGTAACCCCACCCACAACCTATCCTAAACCTAACTATCCCGTTCTTGTGCCGCATGTCAGTTAAACGTACGTCCCAACCCAGAGGGTCAAAAAGTGACGCCGAGAGTCCCGACCAAGCGCGTCTAAATAAGACACCAAAGGGCTTGACACTAAAGGAGACAATTTTTTGCGCCAGTAACAAACATGAATGTGTTTGAGAATGTGTTGCAATGGTATAGGTAACACAGCAGCATATTGCTTGCTAACTGTATCTGAATGGACTATTTATCAAGTGTCTGGGATAATAAAAGATGTTAACTGAGTGTGCAGTGCAGTTTTTCCCCTTTGAATCGACATCTTGTATGCTTAATCGCTCTTTAGCGTCAGTGACTGCGGGGAAGAAATGTGACACTGATATTACCCCACTGAGATAAGATTCTCTTCAAATCTGTGCCTATATTTAATTTTTTTTTAAATCCCCCAACATCACATTTGGAGCCACAGTTTAACAAGGGTTTCTGAAATCCTGTGACTAATGGCTGAGCATATGGCTTCCAGCATTAGTAATTTTTTCCCCTCAAATGTTCTCACAACGCATTTTCTTTTAATATATGTTTATAGTGCAACAACTGGATGCTGTTTGTTGTGTTGTTGCAATGATCTGATTAAGAAAATTGTTAAAACTGTTTCAGTGTAGATTATATATAAACTATTTCAGGTCAAAATATTACAGTAGTTGTGCAGGATATAATACTTACATTTACCCTGCATTTTGTTCTAATTAAGCCATTAGGAGGCACATTTCCTGGACCTGGACCTGTCTGGTGTTAATGAGCCACCTCAGCTGTCCACTGTGGTTACTTTCAAGGCCATGTGGTTCTCTTTGGGCGAGGATAAAATGAAATGAGGAAACATGAGTCAGCAGTGAGAATTGGCAGCGAGGTGATTAAAGGTAGTAGTGAAGGCCTTTTCTGGGAGCAAAAGATTAAGATGATGCTACTCTCTCATCTTCCTCAAAGCCAAAGCCATTTGATGTGGCCCCTGCAGGCTGCTTGTCCAGAGCCAGCATTTTCTCGGCAGCAGATCACAAATGAAAATACACATATTCAAATATGTTTTGATGAGAGTGGCTATCATTAGACGATTAATTGAAAGATTGACTTGGCATATCACAGAGTGCATTTGAAATTCCTCCTGCTGAGGAGGCGACGGATGTGTCCGGAGCCAAACATTTGCAAATATATAATGTACCATAGTTCCTCTGACACACTGATTTTTTTCTGTTTTATATAATTGTAAATTTAATATCTTTGGAATTAGAATTTTTGGGTGGGCAAAACAAGCTGTTTTATGATGTTGCTTTTAGTTCTAGGAACTTGTGCTGGGCATTGTTTGCTATTTTCTGACATTTTGTATTCTAAACAATTAATCAATTAACTGGTAAATGAATGATGAAAATAATCTTTGTGATGGAAGGTAAAGCTAAAATCATCCTGACCCCACAGACTTTGTTAAGCCTTTTGTTTGGCTTTGACTTTGCTTGGTTTATCTTAATACACACAGTTCCTGGGGTGACAGGCCTTAAGCACTTCACTTTTAATCTGTCAGTTCCTGGTCTGTTGAAAGTATTTTCCCTATATGGTGATACTTTACCTTATCAGAGGAAAGTCAAAGCCTGTTCAGAAACTTACACAAGCAGCTTCTTGAGAAAGCTTTGTTTATGAAATTCTGTTCCATGTTGGATTTGTGATCATAAAATGTGTATGTGTGGACATTACTTTGTGTACTGTACTTTGTGTGTACAGTACTGTGTGTGCGTGGGTGTATATGTTGATGTGCATGTTTTATATTGAATGACTGTATGAGCAAATGTGCCTGAAAGGCCTATTAAATATTCCACTTCCATATGTTCCTCATATATTTCTCAGGGGGATAATCATGTTAGAGTGAGTCACACATGACCTCCATTGCAGAGGATTTAAATAGATCATAAATACTGCTGCAGTGTGGTCACTGAATCAAATCACTGATATGCTACTAACATGTTGCATGTATGATTGTATTTGATAATGTGCCATTTGGACAGCAGAGTGTTGAAATCGTTATTCATTTAATATATTTTAGAAGGACAATTATTCACGGTCATTGTCAATGTAAGAGGCGATAGAGCATATGATTCAGATAAAAGGTTGTTTTGAAGGCATTCATTCAGGCAAGGTCTCTCTCCTTCATAGCCTTCACTGATTTCCTGATGTAGAGATGGCCATTGTACAGTACGTAGATGATGCCATTAGCACAGATACATTAAACATGAGCCATGAGCTGGCACTGGAATAAAGTGGAACAGATGCTAAGCATATTTTGAGCTGAGCCAGAATGAATAATTCCCCCAACTGATGACACAGTAACGCCAGCAACAGCTTTAAAAACTCCCAACTTGTTGTGAGCAAAGTTTTAGTTTGTATATTCAAGTCATCTTTTTTTGTCTCAATGTCACAAACCTTGGAATGACAAATCTTAAGAGAAGTTGTTTTGACAAATCTAGAATGCAAAAACATGGCAAAGTGTGAAAATTATAAAAAGAAAACACTTTAAAAAAAAAAATCACAACACCCACAAGCTCATCCTTAAATCTAATCCCTTTAGTTTGCACTCCCCTCTCTGTGATTATCTTTGGTTTACCTTTGTAAACAAGCTGTCGTGTGTGACATTTTGCTTTTACAGCAGCATAGCTTTTCAGGTTCAGATGCTGAATGATGGTCCTTGAGGGGACAGCTGCCCTCAGACCTACCTGTCAGTTTAAACAAGAGGTGGCAGAGCATTTCTCGGTGCATTTCCTGGAAGCACTCAGGGTATAATCCATTTCAAAAAGGTCTTTTCTGCAAAATAAGGTTAATGTTTTCATCAAATTTTCATGGATAAACCTCTTTATTTTTAACTAATGCTCTGACGAATGACTTCTTTGTGGAGTCAAAAAAGATTAAATGACATGGTCAGCCTATCATGTGTTGGGTCAGCTCACGTGTTCAGGGAAGGCCCTGGTTTTTGTCACTCCACTGGTCACTGACAAATAAGGGTTTGACGTTGTACTGTCAACCATTTGCTGTCCATAAATTACACTTTAGTTCATGGCACACGCCAGCATTAACTCCACCTAACAGCACATTGTTCAAGTCTTATTTTGTTTTCGTAGCTCACTGTATACTTTTTTTCCCTCTTGGGCTTTGACATTTGATGTAAAGGCAACCACACCAAACCACCATGGTCATTATTTCTCCAGCATGAGAATATTTCCTGGTAGTAAAGTTTTGTTTGACTGCATTATGCATTACAGTTGCTGAATGATTTATTTCGTCTGACAAGTAGCCCATAATTGAATGCAGCCTTCAAACCCAATGCTGTGAAAGCTATCACACTCCCCCACGTTCAACTTCATTGCCTCCAGGAAGCCTATACTCCCCATTCTACCCCAATTAAGGTGGTTTCTTTGTGTTTTACTTTCAGCATAACTCTCTAATAATGAAGAAGAAGGGGCAAATGCAAGTGTGAGCAAACCAATTAGGTGGTGTTTTTATACAGCAACACTTCACATAAGAGTTTTTGTTTTTAATAGCAGGCCAGTCGTTGTTGTCCAGTTGCCTGGACTTAGAAGATAAAGTGTTTTTCCACTTGTGTGTGTATGGAGAGACTTGACTCTGACAGTGGAATAGAAACAATTATCCTATTTAATCGGGACAGTATTGATGTGTTTAAGTGATACAACAGTGTATGAAAACACTTTGGTGAATTATCTGAGGCAAGTTTCTTTTTGATACACGTCACACGTATAATAACCTTGTGTCAAATTAACCTTGCCTTCCTCTGCTTATCTCTATCGTCATTGTCCTAGCCCCTGTCACCTATTGATCTCACCAGTCCTTCATATAACAGCAGGGGGAGGAAATTTTCTTCCAATTCTTCTTTGTGCTTATGTGACCCTGAGAAAAGAGCGGAAAAGAAAACAGTGCTTCATCTGCAACATTTAGTCCAATCAGCTCCCTGAGGCTGAACACCGACGGGAGGCTTGGCTCCTGTGGTGAAGGAAAGTGGAGGCTGTAAGCCTGCTCTATTTTTTCTATAGCATCAAAAATGCATGTGGGTGAAGTGCATTATGAATTACATGCAAGGCTACGTCTAACAAATCCATTTAGTCTATAAGGACATGGCTGTTCAGCATCTCAGGTCACTGACTGACTGGCATCTGTATCATGAAGCATCCAGCATGGGTTATTAATCGTCTGAGTCTGAGACACAAAAACAGTTTTATTGTTATATACATTTTTGGTTGCTTGGTTGATTTGCAGAAGCAGTACAGCGTTTGGGATTCCTTTGTGTGTGTTTATCTGAGATTCACATATCTTAGCATAGTGAATTAGCCTGACAAGCCAGACCCACATCAAGATGTTGGGTCTGGGAACTCACCATTGGCAGGGCTCAATCCGAGGGGCGGGATAAACGGTTGTCTTTCAAATTCCCTCTGCACCCATAGCCAACCAAAGCAACGCTAGTTGATAGATTGAAATTTTGCCGTATCTGGTCGGCAAAACTCATACACATCTTCCTTTTTTAAGAATGACTTCAGTGCTTAACTCCAAGTCTGCCAGAGTCACGGCCAAAGCCAATTCGAAAGACCGCTGTTCGCCAGCAGCAGCCATCTTCTTTGTTTTCAAGTAGCAGGGAATTCATGCGGAACCGTCGCAACTCTGCCTTCCTTATGTTAAGCCCGCCCACCGACTCTATATTCGACGTGATTGGCCTGACCAGAATTTGTTTTTTTCCAGCTCACAACTGACCCTTATGGGGTTCCATTTGTGCCAAAATTAGGTCGACATGCTACCAGTCTATGCTTTGTGCGTCTAGATTTCTATGCTAATAGTGAATATCAACTGGGTGGAAAAACCTTTATTGTTGCAATAACTGCTGTTAAAGAAACGGGTAAAGATGCCAGAGTCCTGTTGTGATTATTAGCAAACAGCCAAGTGTTTGTGAACAGTGAACACAGTTTTTATGGCTGCATGTAAACACCTGACTACCTGGGGAAGAGTCCAACACTGTTAACAACCAAGGTAATAAATGGAACACAATGTAGACTCCTGAAATATTCATCCCACTGCCACAGCAGGCACTCAAATGGCTGTGAAAAGACAATGATGAAGTGAATGACCAACAGCGGGATGGAGGCTTTGCCCAGCCAAGTGAAAACACCTTTGAATCTACTATGGATTTTACTCCTGCTGCTCAAAATATAGAAAGCAGTCATGTATCAAAAACCCTCCCTCATATAGCAAACATACAGCACACAAAAAAAATCTACATTTAAATTAAAACATGTTAAGTCCTGGCACCATGCAGATGCAATGTATTCTGGTTGCAGTTGCTAGGTAACAAGTGCTTCAGGGGGAAACCCTTATTATGAAGTATTTAAAACGCGTCATTAATTGCTAATTTGCTGATAGAAGTATTTGAATACTTCTCTTAAATACTAGTACCCACATCAGTCATCTGATTTCTTCACATAGTTCTGATCGTTCTGAAGCAATACAAAGCCTTGCTCTAGAATTTGATTTGTTTTTACATGTATAAAGTCTGTGAACAGTTGGATGGGACACTGTATTGTCGATCAAAAGCCTTCATGTACTGTATGTCACACTTGCAGAGGAACAGAGGCACTCAGTTACGTACAATCTCTTTCTCATAGCTCCACACTTATCAAACAGTTGCCTCTACAGCCAGAGCCGGGGATGCTGCCGAGAATCTGCCACCCTCGTCTGAACAGGCTTATTTTTAGCAGGCATGGATTGTGAGAGAGCACTTGTTTTATTTCAGTTCTACTAGCTCTGCCTGAAGCACCACAATTATTTGGTGCCCTTCGAGTATGCAGAGTCATTTTCCTCAAGCATACATCCACCACATGGATGAACAAAAGGTGGTAGGATTTATGAAGGTTAACTGCAGCTCTTGGAAACATTCCTCATGGCCACGGATGAGCCTGGTTTTTGCTCATTCTGTAATTTCACATCAGTGAGTTAATGATGAGGTGATTTGTCATAACTAGAATTGAACTATATCACAAATATACAAACTTTTTTTTTAAATGCACAAACACACAAAAGGTACACAACAGTGCACACACAAGAAATTAGATTAGAACCAGAAATCATTCTTCAGAGCCAGATCACTATACTAATGAGTTCCAAATCATTTTCTGCTGAGGATCATACTCTCAACCGGAAAAACATGTAGATCGTGTGCTGCTTTTGGCAAAGGAGGGCGACAGTTGCTTACTGATCTTAAAGCAAACATGAAATGGAAGGGAGCAGATAAAGCGTGCATCAGGCAAACAGGCTCAGTATTCGACAGAGAGAGTGGGATCGGTGTGACGTGTCCTCCTCAGCTCCTTTTTCCCTGCGCTGTTGGCGACTAAAGCCGAGATAGATAGACTCAGGTGCAAACTGAGCTGTTTTGCAAACGCCCACACCCGCCCGTTATCTTACAAATACAATACACCAGAGACAAAGCAGCTGTTGTAGCTGTGTGTGTGTGTGTGTGTGTGTGTGTGTGTGTGTGTGTGTGTGTGTGTGTGTGTGTGTGTGTGTGTATGTGTGTGTGTGTGTGTGTATGGCTGTAAAAAGTATGCAGGGTTGATGGATTTTCTTAGCATCGCCTTCTGTTACCATGTATAATGCAAACTTCTAACAATGCACGGTAAAAACTATATATAAAAATGTCCCTATGTAAATGTCTTGATGGCAGTCACATTAGTCTGTGGCAGCTGTTTCCACACTGAACTTATCCAACCTATTTGTATTGCCAGGATAGGAGCTAAGGGATACAGAGGGAAGTGTAAATGTAAAACAAGTCATGACAGAACCTGACAGGAGACAGAAATGTCCTCTCTCCCCCTCTGGTGTTCTCGTTTACACTCTCTCAACCATTTTAATCTCCCCCTTAATACCATCCCTTTCAGACTCAACTTTGATCACTGTCATTTTGCAAACTTACAGAATTGGAAGGATTGAGACAAATGCATTATTCATCCCACACACCAATTTGGGTCTCCTCGGCTGTCTGTAATGTACTTGTCTCATCTCACTGTCACTATTGTCTTTTGCTCTGTCGAAGTTCATCATTGATCTTTGGGGATCTGTACTGACCTGCAAAGTTTAAACCAATGGAAAATATTACAGAACC
The DNA here is from genome assembly GCF_010015445.1 of Perca fluviatilis. NCBI lineage: Eukaryota > Metazoa > Chordata > Actinopteri > Perciformes > Percidae > Perca > Perca fluviatilis. The sequence continues at coordinate 15,701,789 of NC_053123.1, read as the reverse complement.
ACACTAGTTAAAAGCATATATATATATATATATATATATATATATATATATATATATATATATATATATATATATAACAATTATAATTTGTAATTTTATATTGAAACGCATTGGCTGGTTGATCTTAAATACCACAGTGGTTCCATATTACTGGTAAATCCTTAATTTAGCAAATATATGGCTGCAAATTTCTTTATTTCATTCCCACAAGCTATGGCCCTCTCTCGTAATGTGGCTTTAGTCTATGTTCAGTATATGAGTGTCAAGAGGCATGTCGAACAACAAACAGTAATACCACCCTCGTATCTGTTTTTTTTAATCTGCAGATATTTGTCTAACCACCATCGTGATCACCTTGAGCTGGAGTGAGCACTAAACTTCCAGACCCAACCTGCACCTCAATAAATCACACCCAGAGCTCATGAGTCAGGAGTCGCTGCTATAAAAATGAATTGGAAATTATTACAGAGGCCTTGAAAAGTTGATTCATGTCAAGTAGTGGCAGTGTCGAAATCTAACCCTCAGTCCAACAAGGTTACATTTGTATCCAAACAGCAGGGCTCATACTGAAGGATGACTGATTAAATAATATAATCTACTGGATTATCATAATGTGGTAAAACATAAAGAATGATAACTATGTTTCTGAAGTCCCCAACAACCACTGGTGATAATAAAACACATGCATTCATCCATGGGCAGGGTGTAGCATGAAATTTATTTTCTAGGCACTCAATTGTCCCATTTCTGTTCTCACACATCATGTAGTTAATAATGACAATGGAGGCATATTTACTCGTCATGTTTATAACAATGGGACCTTGATTTTAAAAAGAGGTGGCAAAAGAAGACTTCTTGATGTTGTCGGCTGATGTTGCGCCAGCAGATAGTATCAGGTGTAGCTTGCTAGCTAAATAAGCTAACATTAGCTTCATGAGTTGGTTATAACACTGCTTTGGCTAACCTTTGCTTTTTGTTGTAATGTTGCCTATGACTCTTTTTAAAGGGTCTTACATAAGTTCTTAATAGCTAATTACATTATGTTATGCTAAAAGGCTGAGGTTAAAAGCGCCAGTATACTCAAACAGAAGTGTTAATCGCACATGCACGCCCACTTCATGCAGTAATGTGCATCTACTGTATTTCTGTCACTTTTCATGTGTAAACTAAGTGCAACACTAAGAATGCCTTCCAGGAAAAACTTTCCGGAAGTGTGCATGGCTATCGTCATATCAAGATAATTATTGCATGTGTCTCTCCAACTTTTTAGTGAGGCAGTTCGGAACAGCTATAAACACTTGGGCTTCACAATGTGGTTGGAAGACACATCGCACAAACTAGTTATTTTTTTAGCATAAACCAAACAAATCTGCATGTTCTTGTAGTGCAGTTCAGAGCTAGTTAGTCCTTGTATTACAGTACATGCATACATACATGCATGTACAGTAGCCATACAGTACTGTATATAATAGGGGATGTGAATGCCAGTTTATTCTAACATACAGTAAGCCTGGTTGGCTGCTTAGCACTTTGACAAGCAGTACAGATGACAGATTTATGCTTAATCGTTCGTTTTGGTATTTTTCACTATAACATTACAGGAGAAAAAGCCTTTTAGAATGAGGACTAACCAATGTGTTGTGGAAAACCTAATGTTACCTTAGCTTGGCGCGAGTGCAGAGTGTGAACTCTCAGGACAGAGCCGCTTACTTTAGTTGGTTATGGAGAGGGATAAACAAAAGGAAACACCATCCTATGCCGATTGATTGGTGATTGGACAGTCACTGGGGAGAGGCTTAGTAAACTGATGGTCAAAAATCCTTTAATTATTATGGGCTAAAACATTGTGTACCCGGAATTGGCACACCTACCAATGAAAGAAGGGTGTTTTTCCTTTTTAAAATTACATGATAACAGGTATTCATATGTTGCATCTGAAATGTTAGACCAGGCTACAAGGGAAACACTGTAATTATGTAATGGTGAGGGGACATTATCTCGTTTCACAGTGTGTCATGCAGTGCAATGTCACCAACAGTTTTGCCGTATGTTGCACCATTCTTCATATGTGAAGGATCATGTATCATCCCATCTTGATGCTGACACATGATGTGGTGCGAGAAGTGTTCAAACAGCCAGTCAGCATGCCATATTACATTTTGAATGTTCAATGAAGTTTTACTCTCATTGTCTTTTTTTAACAACAAAGTAGCCTAGAGTTATATTTGCATGTCTAAATTAGAAAACTAGTAAAAGTAAACAGATTTGATTGTGGGAATTATTTGGATTTAATAGAAGTTGTGAAAAGAAATAGATAACTGATATTTCAGTGCATAATTGTGTTTCATTTGTTCTGTAATCAGCAAGCGACACCAGCTGTTTTATTTGCCACAGGACGAGTCTGTGTCAGATATTATTTGTCAAAAAACCTGATTATGGAAATTATAAAAACATCTCTCAAAGAATTACCATTTTTATGGAATGATAACAAGATTTTAAACTCTGAATAACCCTTTTCTTGCCTCCTACTACAATCCTCCCACTTCTTCTTAATACACTTGACTCAATAATTTTAGTATTAAAATGCTATTTCTGTCGAGAGGCATTATTGGCCCTGCTGGAGAGACCTCACGTGACGAAAGACAACAACAACAAAAAGACTTTCTTAAGATAAAGACCCAACTGCCTGTGATACCTACAGTCATGGCACTGACTTTATCTCGATAAGTCATTTAAGGTATCTCTTGAAAAACAGTTATTATTTACACAGCATATTTGACAGTAACAAAGGGCGTACTGTGAAATATGAACAGAAGCAGTGACTAAACAGGGTATGATCAAAACAATGAAAACGCAAGATGAAAAGACTTGTCGCAGTGACACTGGCTCTGTGTCGATGCATAATCCTTTATCTGGCACAGTTTTGGTCCAGATTTAGAAATAGATCACATCAATTTGCAGTCCTGCATGTGTTGTCAATAAGGCAAGATTAGCGTACAAAAATAGAACGAGCAATCCATTGTGAATGTTGCATCTTTCATGTTTTTGAATAAAAGGTCTGCAGACTGTACCACTAACTCTAAAAAGATACAATCGTCTGCATCTCTGCCCCTGAAATTTTTGACAGGGTTTTGGTCCAGTTATCTACTATAACACATGTTGAGTATCAGTTGGAATAGAAATTTGAAGTTATCAGCCAAGTATATTATTTTTACTGAGCTTTTTGTCTCAGCTTAATAAATGTATACATGCACATGTGCTCAGAGACATTTACAAATAAATAATAATCCTTAAAGTGCTCAAATAATGCTCATTTTCAGGTTCATAATTGTTTTTAGAGGTTGTACCAGAATAGGTTTATGTGGTTTAATTAAAAAAAAAATATATATATTTTTGTTGTACTGCACATTACTGCAGCTCCTCTTTTCACCCTGTGTGTTGAGCTCTCTGTTTTAGCTACGGAAAGAAGCATTGCACTTCTGTTCCATCTTTGTTGGGAGTCGCACATGCGCAGTACCTAGATAAGCACTGCTAGCTAGTCAATGAGGGCGTGCCACTCATAGACAGTGAAATAAATGGACACAGCAACATAGACTTCAACGGAGACCAATGAAGTTCATTAAAAGCACGTTTCCGGTGATGGCTGAGAAGTCGCGTGGTTATGACATGATCGTAAGCCTATTTTTACAACTACGGGGCCATAACGTGAGATACAAGGTAATGGAGCATTTTATACATTGTCGTGTTTCTTTAGAAATAAACAATGGACAAATAAGAGACTTTAAACGCTTCCGATGTAAAGTTATTTGCTGTCAAAGTGACGGCAAAATGGATGGGACTCAATGGAATGCTAGTGGAAGGTGATGGCTTGTTAGCTTCAGAATCTCCCCATAGGAGGTATGCTTTCTGGATGCTTGCTTACCCCCTTGATGCCACGCTAGCAGCTAGGCGAGCATTATAACATGTGTCACGGAAGTAAAGGCTGGACTTCAATAGAGCTGTTTGGAGCAGTTTGTGAACAGTGTTTTCTCTGGAAGATGAACAAAAAGATATATAACACAATAAAGGAAAGGGAAAAAGCCAAAAAACATAATATGAGCACTTTAAAAATAACAGTTGTTATTGAAATTATAGTATGAATTGTCCGGTATGTAGAGGTATTGTTGCTTTCCAAGAAAGAATTGTATACATTTTGACATTAAGAGATCAATACAGTAAATATAAATCTACAGCCAGCAGCTGGTTAGCTTAGCTTAGCATTAACACTGGAAACAGCTACTGTAGCTTGGCTCTGTCCAAAGGTAACAATCTCTAAAGCTCACTGATTAACATTTATATCTACAAAATAAAAAAAACAAAGAATAAACTATTATCCATTTCACAGGGGGTTATGTTGTTACACTTGGGTTTTTGTGCAGATTAAAACAAAACGATTAAACAACAAACAAACAAACATATTAATTAGTGAGCTTTAGAGGTGCTGGTAGATGTTTTTCACCTTTGGACAGTCTTTATTAACCTGAGGCACCAGATGGTTTGTTACACAGAACCATCTGAGAAGCCGTCATTAGTAACTGTTTGGTAAAGGGCAGGCCCTTTCAAAAAATACTTGGCAGGTGATTGGATGAACCGTCTGTCTATCACGTCTGCCATTGTTGTTTTGAACGAACAGTCATGGCCATCACACACACCTAAACCACGGCCGTAGCTGCCAGTAGCTCCTCACAGGTTGCTGATTAGTTTGGTTTGCTGCTGTTTGGGCACAAACGCATTACTTGAAGCCTGACAGATTTACGTGTGATATGTAACCCCGCGATTCTCGTGTGGTCTCGCGAGAATCCAGCTGCCGTGCAAGTCTTTATGCTAGGTTGAGCTAACCAGCTTCTAGCTGTGGCTACATATTTTTTGATCTAACTCTGGGCAAGAAAGCAAATAAGTGTATTTCCCAAATGTCAAACTATTCCTTTAAGCTGAACAGTCAAAATCTTTGAACAGTGATTTGAATATGCTTAGCTTTGGGCAAAGATCAGACGTATTAAATGGTGGTACAGTAGATGCACACAGGCCCATGCCAGCTCTTTTCAGTGAGGTAAGCGTGTTGTTGGTCTTCCATCATTTTGACCACCCCCTGTAATAAGTAATATTAATAAAAAACATTTTATTGATTTGAATGGATAAAGCATGCATTACATCTAGTCAAAGTAGCAAAATGCTAAACAGTTATGTTAGATCTTTATTCCTGAAGAGATTGGGTATCATACAATGTCTTTGATGCATTTAGAGAAAACCAGATTTCATGGCATGGATTCAGTAAACAGAATGAATATGGGGCTGTGGTAGACCCTGTGGCTATGTAAAGATTATAGTCTTTATAATATTATTGCTTTCATCGTGGAGGAGGGAGATTATGGGCCCTTAAGACAAAGGTTATGATTTCCCTATGGGCCCACCTCTAACTCTAACCAGTAACACCTAAGTTGAAATTCTAATGGAGTGTCTCGTATGAGCACACAGGCATAGTGTAGATTAAGTTGATTTTGTTATATAGTGAAACAAAGTGATTGCACAGTACCGGACTAATGTCCTAAGCAGTTATTTTATGACAAAATGCCCATAAATGCTAATTCTAATATCACGGGGTGTTATATAATGATTGCTTTGTGCTTATCAAGCAAAAGTATTGACTCTTTCAACTTAAGTGTTACTTTAATAAGCAAGTGAAAATTGTGTAGCATTGTGCCCAGTTTAGACAGGTCAAATGATGCCAATAATGCATTTTCATATTTAAAATGCATCATCTAGCAACATATTCTGTATTTGATCAACTAATAAAGTCATAAAATTGCACATGGTAAAATAGTCTATATATGAAATACCAAAATCCAGCTGTGAACAAACATGAAAATGGAAACAAGGTAATATAGTTAAGGCTAAACATCTTTGTCTATTACCTTTGTATAGCTAAGTCAATAAGAGGAGCATGCAATCAACATAAACATTGCCACAATTTTACATTAAACAACAAAAGCAATCAACTCAAAACAAATGTATGTTCCTTTCGTCACCACAAATTAGAACCATGTAATGTAGGTTTTCCACGTCGTAAATTATATGGCTTTGTGCAATTTTTCACTGTCAGTAAATCCACTAATGAAATTGTTTTTGTAAAATAATATATCAATAAATGTCATGCCAGAAATTATTGAGATTCTGTTCTACATGCGCTGTTTCTTACATGCCAGATTGTGCTAATTGTACATCATCCTAAAAAAAATATCAGAGGTCTTTCGTCACAGCATGTACACTTACATCCAGGTACAAATGTGCTAAATTCCATCACCCTACTTTATATAAGGTATTTGTGCACATATTCTACATTTCTTTTAATATAAGAATATTGTCCATTAATAAATTAGGGATAGTACAAGGACTTTAGGTAGGGAAATAAAGGTGGATGGCATAAGTTAAAATATGTTGCCGGCTCTATGTAAAGCGATCTGAATTCATCTTTCTGAGTTTGGGCGGCAGGTGTCCGTCCATCCTGCCCCCTCCCCCCCCAGCCAGTCGCTGCAGCTTGGGAGGTAAGTCCGCCACTGACTTACTCATGGGCTCTGTGCTCATCTTGGAGGCCTTACCGCTCAGCTTATCATCAGAGACACCAGGAACAGAGCTGATTCGCTGCAGCTTCATGGGCAGGTCTCCAAAGCTGTAAGTCATCTCTGAGGTGGTGGAGCTCATCCTTAGTAGCTTCTTGGGCAGGCCTTCCCGCCCTGTGATCTTCTGGAGCTTGGTGGGCAGCTTGGTGGTGCTGTCATTGTCCTCCAGGATCTCCAGGCAGTCCAGAGAGCTGTTTTTCTCCCCGCTGTTGCACAGGGATGGAGCCATGAGGGGCGAGGAGAGGAGCAGAGCCTCTTCCGCTTCCTTCACGCTGTATGGAGGGGTGGGCACCTCGAATGTGGCGTGGAACTGAGAGTAGTCCACCTTAAAGAAGCCTTCCTCTAAGGAGATGACCGGGAAGAAGCGGTGTCCCCACAGAACCTCGTCCTCAGTGTAAGACGTCCTCGCTTGGCAGGTCATCCCTGTCAAAAACATAAAGAAAAGGCCATTGATTGGAGGAATTGTCAGATTTATTTATTAATTCATGTTGAGGCCCTTTAAAAATTATAGCATATTATGTCTCATTCTTTCCACAGCCCAACACAGTAGAGACTAACATTTTAAGATGAAATGTTTCATGACTCTATTCAACAACTGAGCCCTGATTTAATTATATGCTTGGCACTGTTCCGTAAGACTCAACAACATGGTATTCTCCAGGATTTTTGCCATTTTCACATCACAAAGCAAACAGTATTGCAAACAAAAGTGTCACAATGAATAAGTACTTAATGTATTACAGAGCCAGCTGCCTAAATAAAAAGCTTAATTGATTTTTTCAGTTTCCAAATATGTTTATGAACAACTTCCAGCCTAACTTGAAAGACAATTGAGTTATTTGCTGTGTGAGCATTATAAGAATGGCTAGTTATTTAATCATAAAGGACTCAATTCATTCTGAAATGACTGTTCATAAGGAACTGCCAATGGATCAATATAATTGTTAGTATGTGTTTTTCTGTTTTGTTTACGTGAGGTTCCACATTAATGCACACAAAACAGATCCAAGACAGACAACAACAGCAACAACAAAAACAGCTTCTAGTAAAAACCCAGGTCTTCTCCACCATCACCTCTTATGCTACTTAACAGTTCAGTCCACACCTTAAGCTTGGCTAGAAGCTCCGAAAGATAGGGGATTAAGATAATCAAATTGCTGGAACCCACAGGAGTAACAGCTTCAGGCAAAGGCTTCAGGAGCTCTAGCTCACACTAAAATGTCTTTGGAGCTTTCTGACACAAGAAAGGGAATCCAATTGAATCCAAAACACAAAATTGTACGTGAAGTATTTGTTACATAACATTGTTTAGCTGGCAAAAAGCCAAAACGAGTCTGACAATTTAGTTTAAAGCGTTAAATTCTGTCATTTGAAGACTGCAAATTAAAATGAAATATCCTATTTCACATGTTTGTGTTAGTACCCGTAAACTATGCTCTGCAAATTCGTCACAAGATAGCAGAATATGAGACACTTAGAGTAAATGTTCCCTCACATGGGACTTTGAATTAAATCCCTGCTTAAAAACTCCCCTCACGTCCTCAGCAACAAATTAATGCAATTAGCAAAATCATGAGCTTTGAATTAATGATCAACAACAGGTTTTTTTTTCATGCAAAGTTTTTGGATGCTTATTAGTTATTACTCATCACCACTATTCAGCTGCTATCATAGCTGCATGTGCATTCTATCATACTACACTGCTCACAGCAAAGCCCCATCCATCTTGGCATAGTTAATATTCTGCTGAAAAAAAAACCTTTCCTTTCTTACTGAAAGCGAGCATAGAACATCTATAATTAGGTTTACATCTGAAACAAAACACTAAATTGGTTATATCAGTCCAAAAAGCCCTTATTTTCACATAGAGAAATGGCTGGGGGGCACTCATGTTAAGACTTGTTGAAATCCATTAAGAAATCAGCAACTGCAGTAGATTATTATCACGTTTTAATTACCAGCTTAATATTGTTCTAGCAGCGACAGTTGGGTCCAAACTAAGACGAAGCGCTTGCTCACAGTGAGACACCGCTGCTGATTGCGAGGATGTCATCATCGAAACTGGAAGCATCTGTGATTCCGCCTGATTCCCAAGGTCATAAAATAATTCACTGATAACAGCTCTGTACACAATCGCAGATGTGCATGAGACTGAACATCAAGTGTGTTTGGGGTATTCAAAGTATTACTTCTGCACTAGTGCTTCAGAGTCTGGGGGCCTTTAAGCACATGGAAGTGTGCTGTAGTGAATAAAGCCGGCAAAGCTGAAGAGAACTTTAGGGCCGAAGCTATTTAAAAGAGTTCAGTGTGAATTGAAATCTTTCTGCATTGACAGCCTTTTAAACTGCCTCCAGCAAAAACATAGTCACCATTTGATAATCAACGACAAAACTGTGGTGTAAAACGCTCTCTGTTTTGGTTTTATAACAGCTACTTAATCACCCCCAGAAGTCAGCCGTACTTGCATTATTGAATAGTGCAGTCGATGCTGCGATGTTAACTGGACATCCATACAGTAAATACAGGACAAGAACATCAATAAGCAACTAAAAAAAAAAAAAAAAAAAGTAAAAAAAAAAAAAAATACTCATCTTACATCTATTAATAATGCTCAATTGTTCCTGCAGATAATGTAGTTTTTCAACCCGTCAACCTCCCTCTAGAGCCACTCAACCCCTCACACACAGAAAAGAAGAAATCTCACTGATGTGGATGGTCTAATTAAGTATACCCTTCTTCAAAAACTAACAAAGGCACTAGACTTAATCATGGCCCTTAATATGCATTTAATTGTCATACATTATTCAAGGACTGATGCCTGAGCCGTTGCATAATTATAGACACGGTTGCATCACATATGTACAATTGTGTTTATAAAGATCAGCTGTTCTGCAACACCCACATACATATGGCACGCAGTTTAACAGACACAGCAACAGTGATGAACTGTGTGCCTTGACTTTCACTCAGGCCAAAACACAGTTTTAAGCTTGATGGAAATTGACACATTATGTGAAGAAACATGTTAGACAGAGACCTCAAGATCAAACAGCTAAAAATAGCAAGAGTATAAGACAATGAAACCTGATATGTTCATTTTCCTTAAAATAGGAATCCAGTCAAATGAGAATACCCATATCAGTGTGGATTTCGTATTACTGATAAAGGCTTATGTAACTCGAAAATACACGCCTGCCCGGGACTCAGTGTTTCTATGGAAACAAAAATGTAGGAATGTGTGCATGCGACCGCCGTAAACCTCTTCACTGCTGAGTTTGGTCAAAAGTAACAGTGACAATACAAAACAAAAGTCTCTCTCTTAGATCATGACATCCAAACTGCTCAAAATGGATTTTCCATACAGGGTCAAATCATCCATATGGCTCCAGAGTCAGACCAAAATGGTTTTACTGTCTCTGAAACGTGACCTTTTATAACACAAGAGGTAAATCATATACTTGGGTGACTCCTCATCAGTGAAGGCCGGATCTCATATAAAAAATGCCATCCACGATTTTCTCTTTCTCTATCATCCATCACTCTCACAGTATATGGCAGTGTTTTATATCTGTGCCATCTTCATGGCACCACATTCGATCGATATCATGTGAGCATTGTGTCATAAACACACACACACACACACACACACACACACACACACACACACACACACACACACACACACACACACACAGCAGGGGAAAAACAACAATACTATTCTATCTTTGCTGTTGTTTGCTACTGGGAACATCCAACTGTACCGTAGGATCCACCAGTGAGAAAGAAACACCTCAGATGTGTGATGTGCAGTGTTGTCACAGCCAGTTAGAGGTGTTAGTAACATATGTCAAAAAAGTAAAATCAAATAAGCACACACACATCATTTAGCAGATTATTTTCTGTACACATTTTTTTATACTCTTATACTTTTATACTCTCATTTTTTTTATACTTTTTTATACTGTAATGTACACCTGGCTATAGCTAAGGCACCAGGAGCGCTGCAGTAACAACGTCTGCGTCTTTAACCAATCGACCACCAGAACACTCCAAACCTGGCCAGTTGGTAATAACAAATAACAAACAAAAAAAAAGATGATCTCTGATCTCCTTAAAAAATTTGAAAATCAGAAATTAGAAAATGATTTGGGAACATTTCATCCTTCAGTTTATCTAAAAACTTTAAAATCACAAAGTGCAATCCTTTTTTAAATTGGCGAATCAATGATTTTTTGAACCATAATTCTAAACAATTCGGGTTTCAGCTTTCAGATTTTCTGTGTCTCTTTTTTCTTATATGATACTAAGTTAAACATTTTTGGGCTCTTGATGTTTTGTGGTGGGATTTAAAAAATATTTTTTGACATTTTATAAACCAAAAAAATCTAATCTGTTTAGAGGTAATTGATGAATCATCTTTTGTTTCAGCGCTAACCAGAATCAACACAAAAATCAATCAAAAGCAAATCAACACAAGCACATTCATTCTTAAACAACAATAAAACATAGAGTTAAACTACACTAGCTCTATTCGAGGAAAGAGAAGGGCAGAAGAAACCAGGAGGAAAAAACGCCATTGGAATCATTGAAGAGACAATTCCTCATTCAACCCATTAAGAGAGGAATTTGTAAGTCTGTAGATCCATTACAGTTCTAATTTCAGTAAATGGTTATCTGTTCCCCTCTGTGACTCAGTATAAGCCAATACCAATACATTTCAAATCCTCAATAGAGTGGCCCTTCTCAATAAAGAGATGCACAATAAGAGATTATGTACCACCTTGTTACAGAATCTCTGTTGCAGTAAACAGTAGTGTTCTAGTCATTACACCAATATTACATATTTCATGGTTAAATAAACACACGGTTGTGTGTTATACATCGAATTTCAGCATCTTACAGTTCCCAGCATTGGTACAACGAAAAAAACCTTGTGCAGATAATGATTCTGCACTTTCCCCTTCCAAAACCATGGATACAGTGCAACTCAGCCAGCCATGCCAAAACACTTATTTATGAACTTCCAATATCTGTTGGAAAAATTAAAAATAAAAATAAAATAGCACAACGTGGTGTCAACATAAAACACAGCACTTTCAAGCCGGGGAGCAGATTTCACTTCGCAGCAAAAACAAAATACTTTCCCCCAGGAAACATTTGTTCGTTCCTCTGGAGTCTTTTAATCCAAACCACAATCTTTTTCCTAAACTTAACTAGTTGTTTCGGTGCCTAAACTTAACTGTTATCGCCGCATGATGCTCACTTTTTCTGGCTAAACTCAACTTCCATGGCCCCTGAAAGGATCGTTGTCTGGCGGTGCCTGTAGCCGGGTCGCAGTCACCTATTGGCGGCTAAACAACTGCTGCTGGTAGCCGGCGTCCCAGAGCTCTGCAGCGGCAACAAAATACAACCAGCAACTGCCATTCAGGTTTTATCGTTCTATTGTGTTCACATTGCAGCGCTTTGATTAGTTTAAAATACCTCCATTTATAAGGGTCTAACTGGTGGAGTAGCATTGATCACTTTGAGGAGGGCGTACATTTTTGTCCCCACGGGGGATGAAAATAAATCAGCAGAGGCAGGGATATATAGACCAGAAAGAGGGAAATCCCACGCATCCCCCCTGGAAAATCGCACCCTGGTGGTGACAAACCCACAGAAAATGGCTGTCTATGTAGTTCCCTTACACTCTTACACACTTTAGCATTTTCAGCTCATTGTTTGGGTTTAACAGCCTGCTACTTCACTGTTTTGATTCACCATCATCTCTATCATCAGCGTCAATTCCAGCAGCAGCAGGAGCGAAAAAGCTTTGATAAACCAACTGCACACTACCTGCCCAGCCCCAAACAGCAAGCAGACACAGGTAGCAACTAGCTAAAGACCATAGTGGAGCATTTAGCAGCTAAAGAGCCAGATATTTCTCTTCAACAGTTGCTGGAGACCTGTAGACCAGAGCTAAAAGGAGAGTGAATAGTGGACTTACATTCCCTAGGTGGCAAGAAACACGACTTTGAATGAATGTTCATATTTCTCTCTGTCTGCTGGAGATCCAATTAGCCAAGTAAAATATACTTAAATTTCAAACTTAATACTATTTATTGATAAATTAATAAATTATTATTTTTTATTGAATTGCATGTGTAAGGAACATTTGAATGGTGTAATGGTCTAGCTGTCACAAACTGCAGTTCTGTTTCATTTTACTGTAGAGATAAAACTTTCTGTTTTAACATTTTGTTGTTGTCAGGTAGAAACCTTGTCTCCATTCATTTGTAACTACGTAATGAAATCTAAAAGGGAAAGTAAGAATTACAATCAAATTATGAACACCAGCGACCAAAACGAGAGCCAGGTGAGCAGGCAGTGGGACCAGGTTCAGCAGCCACTCCAGACATCATGGCAGAGGCTAGAAGCCGAAGTGTACATCGAGCTGCCGTTGGACAACTCGGACTGGCTTTTAGTCGTTGGCGAGAGCTTCACGAAATAAAAGTCTGCAAGACAGATGGAGAGCTGGCTATCTTGCTGTTGGACTGGTAAGTAATATTAGCTAACTCGCTACATCTTGTGTTGTTGCACTTGCTTGATGTTTGGCTTTGTTAGCCAAGATGTCGACTTGCTAGTTTTTGATCATAAGTAATGTAATCATAACAAATGCACTTGTACAGCTGTCTGTATTTACGACGGTGGTGTATAAATGAATTACACTCTGAAACTGTGGCGCCAAATCACAATAATATCAAATGTTCCATGACATTTCCGCCATCTCCTTTTTTCATAAAACTATGCCTTCAGTATAAAGGTTGTGAAATGTATGATCTTTTCTGACTGGCCAATGCAAATCTTAATCCTAGTGTGAAATCCCTTCAGATGTCCTACATCGCTAAAGTTCACCAGGCAGTTTACTGCTTTCATACTGTATGCAATATCTATGTGACAGCATGAGCAGCATTAGAATAATCCTCTGCTGAATCCACAAATTCAAGACAGATGTAAAAAAAAAAAAGCACATCTCATTAAAGGTAAATTTCAGAGGGGAAATGAAATAGAAAATCAGAGAAGAAACATTTTCTGCATCGATGTGTGCAGGTGTTTCACGTGCTGAAAATACTCTGCTATTTCAGCAACAATTACATTGTTAACTGAAATCTCCAGGGATAACCCACATATGGAAATATTTTTTATTAAAAAGACTTTAGGAATGACTTCACAGCACTGAGATGCAATGTCCGTCTGGAGATTACAGGTGCTCTATCTGCAATGTACAGTATTATTCAATATTTCACAGACTCCCAGCTGATGCTATTATGGACTGAGCAAAAAGGCAAAGCGGCAGGAAAATGTCAAGAATAAACTTTGAGATTTAGATGCCTAAAAGCCATCTCAGCTTGAGATGATAACACAGAGCTGGCTGCTTCTCTGGTCTAACAAAGTGAAGCTGCCGCACAGCCAGCGGAGTGACAGCGAAGATAAAATGGGTTCTTTGGGGTCTGAAATAGAAAAGCACTGTAAACTCGGAGGTAGCCTGCCAGTGTTTCTCGATAGTAGCTAAAAGAAAAACAGCCTAAGTGGCATTCACAGACTCGTCTAAAAGAAGCCCATCTAGGTTGTAGAAGGATCATATCCATTTGGTGGCTTGCTCAAATTCTGAGCTGCAGATCTGCCCTCGACACACTGAGGACAGAGTAAAGTCAAGGGCCAGACATGAGAGCAGAGATCTATTTATTGCTGCTCTGTCAAACATCTATTCAGAAACTCAATCTCGATTTTTGGCAAGCAAGTGACACTCAAAATGTATGGTGAAAATGAAGGTTTATTTAAATGACGTCTCTAGATGAACTCTCATGGTGAGAGTCACTGAAAAAAGGAACCTCTTATTTACTGACAAAATCACAAATACCCCCCCGCCTCTCTCTTTCTGTCTGGCTCTCTCTTTCATAAGTCACTCTCTCACACACACACACACACACACACACACACACACACACACACACACACACACACACACAGACACACACACACACACACACACACACACACACACACACACACACACACAAACTCACCAGTGCAGTGCTGTCAGCAAAGTCCCCTGACAGTCTATCACGCCTGTGGAAACAGCTCAAGTGTTATGTATGAGAAAAATGCTAGCAAAAACAAGCATGAGAATCTGGACGCTGCACACACAGTGCACCCCTACACAACACTGTCCAAGATTCAACGTGCTCTCATTGTCGGGCACTCGCTGTGGCCAAGGCTGTCCACAAAATGCCTTTGCTGCATTGCTGGATTGTGAGGAGCAGCAATTAATACGGGACAATTATCCTGTTCTTCCTTTTGCAAAACAGGAAGCAGAATTCCCCTTGTCTTTTTTTAGGATCTGCGTTATAACGTATAAAGCTGCTATGCTGAATGCGGTACTGGAAAGCTGAAGAAGAGGAGAATATAAGGGTGCTGGGTGGTGTGTTTCAGCTTATTAAAAAGAGGAAACTTCAATTCACAGGTCTGAATAATATGGTTCTTAGTAGTTTAGCTTTTCACACCTGACTTCTGATCTTTATGATGAAACATTACAAAGTACAGAACAAATTGTACCTATAATAGAGTTTTTTTTAAATCTAATTTTGATACAGATACTGCTATTGTGGCCACAAGTCCTGCCTGATCATCTGTTTCTATGGTGACCACCGTCAAGTGGTAAAGTGTAGAGAAATCCACAATCATTCAGTGACCTGTTTTTCACAGTTTGACTTGGAAATAAATTCCCTTCCCTCCATTAAATACTGTTTTTGTGTGTGATCCATTTGTAAAGGTGGCTTCCAGTTGTTTGCAGCTCTGATGTTTATTCCACGCATACAGCGTCGGCTGAGCAATGAGAACAAGGAGGAAGCTGATGAAGAGAAAAGGCAGGGGAAGTGCACTGCTGTGGGGGAGGGGAGAGCCTGGATGCTGAGGCAATTGCATGAGTGTGGAGGCTGTTGGAAAGGGAAGGAAGGGAAGGGAATAGGAGCAGGGGCTGCCAACCATCTTCACACAAGGTGGGGTGTCAGGCAGGCTAGAGGAACATATGGCTGTAGGCCATTAACACAGCCAGGAGAGCACATATTACCAAGTGAAGGCAATCTCAATACTGCCATAAAGAGAACCAGTTGAGCAAAACAGCAATTGATGGTTTTTCTTCAGGCCAAACGACCACTATTGGTCGTACAGGAAAAATCCCACTGGGGAGGTATCCAAACCAAATGGAGCTATGAGTGATTTCTCCTCTTTATGTATTGAGTGCAGAAATTATAAGAAAACTTATATGTATGATGTATGATGTATAATGAGTGAGCTGTAATCTCATATTGATCTCGGCTATTACAGTAAATCTACTTAAATCATGAAAAGGAGTTAAAGCTAAAAAGAAGTGACACAAAAGAGGGATTTTAATGCCTTAAGATATCTCAGACTTAGGAGGTGCTAAGGGGGAGTAACTCACTGGTAAGAAAGCATATCTATTGTTGCCTTAAGTTTGTCACTTGAGCTCGAGAGCAGAATATTCCAGTAAACTCGAATATGTCTGAGTGACAAAAGCAGAAAGAGAGGAGTCCCAGAGGAAGGTCTTGCTAGAAGACAAGCCTTCAGAACAACATGTTCATGTAGCTCTGTGTTTAGGCAGCACGATTGATCCACCTGCACTTCAGAGACAGTAGCAGCCCAACCAATCAATGCCAGTGACCAACACTGCAAGTGCATTGCAACCTTCCTCATAACCTCTTAGACAAGTGGAGACAAGTGGAGCCACAAAATTATCTCAATTATGGACATGTAACACTTTGTCCCGAGTGTCCATCCTCCATCTAGACAGGGGTTAATACAGAGGTCTACAGTTTGTGTTGTTAATTACCAAAAAAGTGTCCTTCTCACAACAGCACGTCTTCTAAGATAAAGGCAACAGAGACCTAGTCAATTATTCCTAACTCTTCGCCGTGTGACGAGAAGACTGATGCATTGTTGGTAAATGCATTTCTGGTAATTTCGTCACAACAGTTCATCCCAGGTCTGCCATCACACCTCCTCTGCCAGTGATTTATTGCCATCCAACAGGGACTTGACAAATCCCTAAAGACACAATTACCGTGCTCCCCCTTGGGAAGCCAGCACAGTTCATCTAAAATGGATAATGAATCCAGGGTGTCATAGCCGGTTCGCTGCAATGCACATTATGTGGAGTTCATCCCCAGTGCATAAGAGGTAAATCTCACAGATGCGTTCCCGGAAAACCCATGTTTTTTTTATCAAAAATTAGCAAAGCTAATTTCAGTGTCGTTCAATACAGTATGCAGGCTAAAGCGAGCTGCCTTTGTGCAGAGCATAATGAGTGGTTAAACTACGGAAGAGGATTAGGGCCACTGGTGAAAAATGTATTTGAGTTCTGACTTAATTCTCAGAATTCTGACTTTAAACTCAGAATTCTGACTTTATTCTCAGAATTCTGACTTTATTCTCAGAATTCTGACTTTCAACTCAGAATTCTGACTTTATTCGCAGAATTCTGACTTTATTCGCAGAATTCTGAGTTTAAAGTCAGAATTCTGAGAATAAAGTCAGAATTCTGAACTCAAATACATTTTTCACCAGTGGCCCTAATCCTCTTCTGTATTAAACAGATGTCATCATGCAGGATAATATCACAAATACCTTTATTATGTAATGTTTGTTGAAAGTTTAGTTGACTTTACTATAAATTTGTGTGGAAACCCATTGCCTTATCTGAGTTTTTACACAAGGTGAAAGTTAAGTTGTAATTACACAAAATGGTAAGTTGATGCAGTCAACAAATCAAGTTTACATTAGTAGACATTACTAAAAATCATCAGTAAAGAAATAATTCTTTTCTGGAGACATGTTGTCTAAAATAAGCATATTAAAGCTTTAGTGCGTAACTTTTTTTTATGTTAATGGACGTCCGTTACATTCTAGCCATTGCCAAATGAGTTGATACAAAGCTAATGAAGACAGTCAGCTATACAAAACTGTCTCTGTAGTTCTCACTATGGCTATATTCAGAAAATGGTGTCGTCCAACGACGCAGAAAATAGAGTGAAGATAATAACCTCTTATGAAGAGTCCATCATGTTGTTTTAATCCTCCGTGTCCTCCTTGGCTACTAACAACTGCGCGGAGGAGGGGTGGGGGTGGTGCGTGATCACAGAAGGCTTGTATCATGTGGATGCGGCAACGGTTTTGTTGTTCTATTTCGTATAGGCTTCTCCCTCTAAGGGCTGTCACTATTGTGTTAATCCCTTAGCGCATGCGCACTCTACCTCCAGCGGTGTTCGCCTCTGTACCAGCTGCTGGAATGGCTATATCCTGCCGTCGGATCTCCACCCCTGCTGTGAGTCCTGCCTCGGTCCCGTTCACGCCAGGATGGCGCTCACCCCTCAGGCCTCTTGCCCGTTCTGCGCCCACCTGCCATCTAAAGAGCTAAAACGGCGGGCGGCAGCTTTTCTGGAGCTCCAGTTCGACGGTGAGGGGGATGGCAGCTGGGCAGACCGGCGGGATCACACCCTGGATCCGCCGGAAGAGGACTCCTTCACCGAGCACGAGTCCGATGACTTGATTCCCCTAGAAGAGGGTTCTCTTCTGTTCATGGAGAGTGGCACCCCCGCCACAGCGCTGGCACCACGACAACTGCTGCGGCTGCTTCTTCCCAGGCTTCAGCCTCCACTCCTCCGCCCCCACCCTCCACCTAGCCGGCAGGCTCCACGGGGCCGGAAAACCATGCGGGCAGCCCCCACCTGGTCCAACCCGCCCCCCGAGCCACCCCACAAGCAGCGGCGACAGTGGCAATGACGGGCACGGGGAGCGTCTGTTTCACCCCAGTTGAGAGCAGAAACCACTTAAGGGCCACTTCCCTGTATCTAAAGAGCAGTTTCCCCTCAACCAAGCAGCTCTCGTTCCCATTGAACATTACGCTGACAATAAAACAGTCGTTCCCCACACAAGCATACACCGGCCTGCCGCTGTACGCATAGTTCCACCACTCTCTCATTATGTAGCCAGCGGGAGCAAGAGTCCACATGCGCAGACATCCTTCTCCCCCCAGCCGTTCCAGTGGGATGAGGATGACCCAGTGGCCGCTCCCGCCTTAACTGACGGTGACCGGCCACTGCCCTGGGCTGTGCGACACGATCCCACGTCTCACACAGCGGCGGAATGGGCTCTGCGCTCCCTGCTGGCCAAGTCAATAAGCAGCACACAGACAAGCGCACGCCCGCTCACAGACCGCAGTGCAGCATGGAGAAGCTTGACACAAATGGACTCATGGATGTCAAAGCTGATCACACAGGGCTACACGCTCCAGTTCGCCTCCCCCCCACCTCGCTTTGCCGGCCTGTTGGAAACAACTATGTCGTCTCAGGCAGAGAGGAGCTGCTGACAAAGGGGGCCATTTCCCGCGTTCCTCCAGGGGAGGAGAATTAAGGGTTTTACTCCCACTACTTTCTCACACCGAAAAAGACGGGCGGGATGCGTCCCATCCTTGACCTTTGCCAATTTAACCGGTGCATCATGGAATGTCCATTCCACATGCTGACAGTCAAGCACGTACTGGAATGTGTGCACCAACACGACGTCTGTGGATCTGAAAGATGCATACTTTCATATCCAAATTATTCCCAAACACAGGAAATTCCTGCGTTTCTCTTTTCAGGGGGCCCATTTTCTTTACAATTGGCTGCCGTTCGGGTACTCGTTGGCCCTCCGTTCATGGAGACGGCACTTCAGCCGTTACGCAAAAAAGGTATCAGAGTCCTCTTTTATCTGGACGATTTAATCGTTTTGGCCCCCTCTCAGGAAAAAGCTGCGCTCCAAACTATGGAATTTTTACAGCACCAGCAGACACTGGGCTTTGCCATAAACTGGCAAAAGAGCTCTGGGTGTGGACATCGACTCAACCATCATGAGAGCCAGACTGTCAGCGCCAAGGCTGGACACACTGAGCTTGCTGCTGTCACGCATCACACCTCACTCGACAGTGTCTGCGCTGTCTGTGATGCGCCTCCTAGGCCTGATGTCTGCAAGTCACGTGGTAGTCCCCCTGGGCCTCCTGCACATGAGAAAGATTCAGAGATGCTTCTATCGTCTGCACCTCGACCCAAATCGCCAGAAGTGACGCATGCTGACCATCCCTTCTTCTCTTCAGTCGGACCTGGCATACTGGGGAAACCCCCCGGACCCTAACAGCCGGAGTTCCCCTGGGCAGAGTGACGTCACACGTGACAGTGTACACAGACGTGTCCCTTACCGGCTGGGGGGGAATGTGCGATTCACAGGTAGTGGGAGGGAGATGGCCAGCTTCCCCTCTCCCACACATAAACTGCCTGGAGCTGTCCACGGTGCTGAAAGTGTTAATGCACTTCGCCCCAGTGATAGCAGGGAGACATGTCGTCGTGCGAACAGACAACATTACAGCAGCAGCTTACATAAACCATTAAGGGGGCGTGCGCTCGGCTCGGCTGTTGGAAATAGCCAGAAGCCTCCTGTTATGGGCCCACAGTCACCTTTTGTCCCTTAGAGTGGTTTACATCCCCGGGTTCTTGAACTGGGCAGCAGACCTAATGTCGGGCGGGGGGGAGGGAATTGAATCCCACTATCGTTCAGATGTTACGGAGCAGGTTCGGGAGAGCAACAGTGGATCTGTGGTTCTCCTTGAACACACGAGACAATCCACCCCGGGGTCGACGCCTTCTCTCACCAACCCTGGCCCAGAGCCCTCCTATACGTCTTTCCCCCGGTCCCTCTGATCCCTCGCCTCTTGGAACGCATCCAGGAGGAGAACTTGTCAGTCATTTTGGTGGCACCAGAGCGCACGAGTGCTTCCTGGTTCCCGACTCTGATTCAGCTACTGGCGGGGCCCCCTTGGCAACCGTGACGCACTGTCACAGCTGAACGGCGCGATATCCCACCCCCCGGTTATAAGCCAGCGGCTATGGGCCTGGCCGCTGAGCGGGATCGCTTGGAGAAATTAGGCTTGCCCCCTGCTGTTGTGCGCACTATCCAAAGGGCCAGAGCCCCCTCTACTATGGCGAGTTACGCAGGGCATTGGTCTGCTTTCCAACACTGGTGTGTGGAAAAAGGTGCAGAGCCCACATCGTGCCCTCTGCCCCTCGTGTTGACTTATCTCCAAACATTAGTGGATAATGATTTGGCTCTGTTTACAGTCAAAGCCTACCCGGCGGCCATTTCATCCTGCCACGAAGGCTATGGAGAGAGGTTGGTTTTTGCGCACGCCGTGGTGAAACGTTTTTTGAAGGGGGCAGACGTCAGAAGCCCGCTGTACGCTCTCTCACACCCCAATGGGACTTAGCCCTGGTGCTCCGAGCTCTGGGGAAACCCCTTTCGAGCCATTGGCCAGGATGTTGCTGAAAACAGCGCTTCTCCTCGCCCTGACGACAGCTAAGAGGGTGACTGATTTATGCACGCTGTCGGTTTCCCCGTCCTGCCTCTCCATTATAGGGGACAGGAGCGCAGCCACTTTACAGCCAAACCCTTCATTCCCGGCGAAAGTTTTAACGAGCTCATTTCGGTTGAGTTTTTTTTTCCTCCGCCTCATGGCAACGACGTGGAGGAGGCTTTTCACCGACTGTGTCCAGTGCACGCTTTATCACAGTACGTTTTACGCATGGCAGACATCAGAAGCTGCACAAACACAGCAGCTGTTCTTGCACTACAGGGAACACTCCCAAGGCGCGGCTCTTTCAAAACAGCGTCTGTCTCACTGGCTGTGCAAAGCTATCACCCAGGCTTACAGCACAGAGGTTCGGGCCACCTGCCCCACTAACATTGGCTGAAGAAAATGCTGATGTTGGGAGCAGAGCAACGATTCCGCTTCTGTAATATACAGTATTTGCGGATGTCTGTGCTGAGCGCTAGGGCGGGAAATAAAATCTTCACGACGGAGTGGAGTTGCATGGAGTTACAATACGTAACTATCGTCATGATTCCTCATTACTACTCAAGATATAAGTTGCTTGAAAGAATATTTTTTTCCTATTTAACAGTGTAACTTTAGCAACAATGTAAATTATACATTAGTTGCAAAAATCTATGTCGAAAACAATACACATAAAAGTTTTCCAATGTTTACTACCAATATATAGTATACTGCATGGAGAGTTGCACTCAGAAGACAGAATTACTGATTTCTAATGTGTGTAATTGCCACTGACAGTTTCATCACTGCCCAGAGCCCATCAGTCCCCACCCGGGTCTCGATCATGGTGCAACAATAAATGTAGATAAACATGAACACTAAATCCACCATAGAAAACTAAAATCCAAATAACATAAATGCAAACTAAAAACATAAACACAACATTATCAAAACACCCAGGACAGAAACCTTTCAGAACATATGCTTTCCCCCCATGAGCCTTTGCATCTCTTCAGCGCAGAACAGTTCAAATGACCCCGCCCCTCCCATTCAGAAACTTAACATCCTTAGTTATCTCTGCTTAATATGATCTGTGCACTGCATACTTAAGCTGATTATTACAAACAACTAATGTAATTTAGTAATGAAAATGTTTCATGAAAGAATAAGCAGTGACCACTAAAAAGTTGAATAACAACTAAATCTGGGTTTACAGTGTAGACTGTGTGAGGCGTGTGTCTATAGTCATTTTTCTTGTTGTTGTAATGAACTGAATTATATTTTAAATATAACCCCAATATATATGCAGTACAGTCAACTACAATCCAGTACAGCAACAACATAATGACCTCCGCTCTCCGTGGGTTGCCATTCTAAAAATTGTGATCGGTTTAAAGAAATGCAAACAACCCAGAGCATTTCTATCTCCTATCCGAGAACGTATGTGTGTTGTTGTCAGACCTTCCTCCACATCACTGTGGAGATAGGTCTAGCAATGAGAGACTACTTCCTTGCTAATGTACTGTATGTACTGTAAAATGTATTACATGAGCAAGCCTCTGATATCATTTCAAATGTCCTCATGCTGCTTTTAATTTTACTGAAAGAAATACAATCTTGGCATGTGTAAAAACCCAGTGGTGGATTCTTTACTTAAGTAGAAGTACCACAATGTGAAAAATACTCTATTACAAGTGAAGGCCCTGCACTTTGACATCCTGTACTTTACCAGGAAGATTACCAGAAGTGTATTATACAGAAGTGTATTAGTATATTTGTATTCAGGTCCAGACTTGATGTGTCACTAGTGTACACCTCTCATGACACTGCAAACATTACCCATATTTTTCATGCTGAAAAATTCAAGGCAGGTAGTTGAAAAATGTCATTTTGATAAAGTCAAATGAATTAAAGGCATGAAATACATTTTAACAAGAGAGCTGTAATGTATCCAGCACTTGGCTTATCGCTACACAGGTGGAGCTCAGCGGGGACAACCACTTCTCTCCTGAGATATCACCCTGAGCACATTAGATTTAATTGGAACCTCCCGCTCTCACCTGATTTTCAGCGCCAACTTCCCCACTGAACCCACTTTAACCCTTTGACCCGCAGGGAGCGCGACACCAGGAAGAGAGGATGCGCTCTTGGCGTAATGACTCAGAATGAATTATTGTCAGTTTCTCTAGAGGACAACACAGTCTTGGCTCATGTCCGGGGTTCACTTTGGCCGGTGTTTACCTAAGCTCTAGGGCTCATGATGTCAGGCGACCCCGAGCTCCGGGACTACGGCCTCCCACTCATATGACTGAAACTATTAGGCTTCTGGCGCAACAGAAAGCTCTCCATTTTCATTTCAATTACCGTCGCTGATGATAAAACACAGATCGGGCCATGACATTAGCTTCTCTGTTAATCAGTGGCAATAGATGTTTCCAATTAATTATGCTGGCTGGCTTTACTACAGAGTCTGCATCAAAGCAATTATTAGTCTTAATTTCATTTCTAAATATACACTTTATGTGTATTTGTTGCACAACAATAACTTAATTGAAGCTATGATGATTATTATATAACTAAATGTTAGGTCAGGTAATTAGTTTTTTATTTACCTTAACTGAGTGGCAAGAGTCTCTTTAATGCCTTTTTAATTAAGAATTAATATATTTGATTATAAATCCATGTAGATCCATCAAATAAAATAAAAATGTTCTGCTTCTTTTCCTAGAACTTTAAAACCCCATGGACATGGACTTCATTTAAAAAGATATAGTTGCACAATTGTTAATATTGAGCATACAGGTAGGCAATTAATTATTCACAGCTGTTTGCTCCAGTCTCATACTGCATTTATCCACACGTGAATAGTAATTACCAGTTGATCCAGTCTATATGCCATAACCCCTATAACCCCTTGCCACCAATACTCATTTTAAAATGAGCAGATAGATGGGATATTCTATTTTTTTTTATTCTATACCAGTGAATCATAGGAAAGCCTTGTAGTAGTATGAAATAGAGGGGGTTGACAGAAATCTTTCAAAACAATCAAAATCAACGCAAGACATTAAAGAGAAAAGTGTGTTTGTGATTTTATTGCCATCATATGCCTCATAACCAAATCAGGAGATGAATAGTGACACTGTGTTCCCTGCACATCAGACATTCAGTGCATAATCTTTTACAAACATGGGGTTATTAGTGTGTTCGGTAGCAGACTGTTTGCCTGCAGTACAAATGTGCCATGTCACCAAAAGAGTGAAATAAAGCCTAACTGAAAAATGTCTGAGCAAGAAAACACAAACATTTAAATGAACACCAAGACAGCAGAGTGTATCATTAAGTAAACTTCCTGAAAAAAACCTTGTCAACGCTGCTTAAAAAACATGTCTAAATATGACTTATTTGCAGCATTTTATGCATTTCACGGCAAGTGTAATGATCCCACTACACACATTTGCATGAAAGTCACATCACTCCGAAAATAAGGGGTTTAATGAGGTTTATGCTGATGATACAGTTTATGCTCATGAATTATTGCGATTCGTAGCTGATGAGTGAATTTAAAAACGCTTTGCAGAGCTTGTGAAGATCTGCCCCCATGTTAGACCCCAAACACTATACAACATTTCAGGGATAGACTAATGTGCTGACAGACTTCTTTCTGTTCGGTAATGAAAATGAGTTCCCCATGAAATAAATCATCAGCTTGTTTATTTTTGTTAGTTATTAGTTCTCTAATCTGAAAACTGCCTGTTCTTAAATGATATACATACACATTACACCTTTGACATAAAGGAGCTGCAGCATTCAGGAGAATTGTGTAACTGCATCACATACTAAATCATCCCTGGAAATCATGAAATGAATTTAGTTGCAATACAATGATTAGTTCCATGGTTGGAGGAACCTAAACGTCTGTTACTGGCAGCTACAGTTTATTTTGGGTTCTCAAGAATCAGCTCCACTAATGAACAGATTGCCTCTGGCTTGGTATTTAAGCCTTTGCAGTGTTGAGCAGCATTAGTGGTATTAATGGGACATTTATCATAACTTGTGATGTATTTTAAGACTGCATGTAGTAGTTCTGAATCAGCTGATGAGTCAAAGTCAGTTCATCATCAAACTCTGTAGTGGTAAGGGGAAAATGACCCTGCAATGCTGTTATTATGTTATTATATCACAATTTGTTTGTGATTTATTTTTCACACGTTCATGATAAACTTTATTATGCCTTTTCTTTGGATTCCATTTAGCTGCTCCTGGCATTGTGCATGCTGGCTCACTGTGCCATTAAATACATTTCTATCCACCTGTTTTTATACACATTTTAAATTTGTGCATAGCCTCTTGGCTGAGGGGGGAAAGTTGGAATATTAATAAAGACAAAATGCGACAAAGTGTGATGGAAATCTTTTTTTTCATAAATAAATCATGATGTACATGACGCACATGACTTGGAGCATTGGACTGAGGAGACAAATTAATACATGGAACATCAAAAATGCCATATTTCCATCACGTTATCCACATTGTTAACCGTCATTTCAGGTTGACTGGAGCTCGTTTGATTACGTCGTCTTGTTGCAAGCTCTTCTTCTGCAATGGCTTGATTTCACCAGACTGGAGAATTAGCGCACTCTAGCTGTTTCTCTTTCTCTCAACGCACCAACTTCTAACATTCGCACAGCAGCGATGGATGGAAACACGCTCATTTGCATTTTCTTTCGCAGATATAATAGAATCGAACTAAGCAATCGTTAATGTCATTAGTAACACCTGTGGTTTCCTACAGTGACAAGTCAAAATGTCTGCTGTGAAAAAAGCGGAATACTTTCCGATAGGTGAGTTACACAGTTAACTAAAGGCCCTGTGAAATCACACAGGTGTTTTCGATCACTCTGATTTGCCCAGAACACAGGGGCACGTTCAATCTTAAAATGGTGTGCATGTTTTCTCTCGTTTGGTGGGTGCGTCTGAGGTGTTATCCAATCAGCAGCCATGTGTATAAACCATAACCATTAAAAAGGCAGTGCGCTTGCATACACAACACGGTGTTGTTTAAATACACTTTTTGCTACGTTTTGTTTGGGCTGAACGTGCCCTCTAAGCTCTCCCATGTTCAGCCCCGACAAAACGTAGCATCACGTTTTTTTTTAACTGAAACGAGGGTGCGTTGAGCAACCTGTTGTGTGAGCCTTTTTATTACCACGAGTTTACATACACTCCTCTGCTGATTGGCTATCACCTGTGACACAGCCAATAAACGAGAGACACACACACCAAACGAGAGAAAACATATCACACCGTTCCGAGGAAACATGTCGTTCAACACAGAAACCATAGCAAAACGGTTCCCATCATGTCACCAAACTCTATGGACCAATAAGAATGTTGTCCCGTCCTACAGGCACTACAAAACAAACAGCTGTCAGTAACCCTTGTTCTACTGTAAAAGTTAAAAAAAATAAAAGGTGACATTATTACTGTAGCGGATATTGGCTTATCACAGATCAACCCTACATGTTACATTTACAGTGTCAACTACTATAATTTGTTTTGTTAATTATGTTTGGCAAAACAAATTATGTGTTTTTGGAGTTAGCAATGTGTGTTTCTCAGGTAGTGAGCACTTAATTTATTTGTAGCATAATACTGAGTCGATCAAGGTGGATGGTGTGCATACAAAGCACAGAACGGGGTGTGTATTCTCAGTCCTTTATGTTTAGGCTCCAAAAGCACTTTGGTTAATGTTTGGAAAAGATTGTTTTTTTTTAGACACGTTATTAAAGTAACTTTGACTGGTGGCCGGGTTGGCTCAGTGGGTAGAGCAGGCGCACGTATACTGAGAGGCTTATGTCTCGACGCAGAGGTCCAAGGTTTGAGTCCGACCTGAGACGATTTCCTGCGTGTCTCACCTAGCTGTCCTATCGATTAAAGGTGAAAAAGCCCAAAAAATAATCTTTAAAAAAAAAAAAAGTAACTTTGACTTTTCAATAATAACTCAAGACCAAGTGCTTTGAGTTCTTTAACATAACCATAAAAAAAAAACTTCATAATGCTTTAGTTGTTAAAATAGATATTGTATTGCAGCAGGGTTATTTTGGAGTGTCAATGACCATTTTGCACATACATTCAGAAGGAAGATTTTCCATCCGTCCAAATTTTCATTATGCTGATAAAAAATGTAGTTTAGGCAGCATTATATTTCTTGCTGTTGCAAATAAATAGTATATAAATGTCATTTCTTGTGCACAGATATGTGCATATCACATAATTACAAATAAACAATACTGAGATAACACAACAGAAACTGTGATTAGTTTGTCCTGCAGACTCCACCGCAGCACAACTTAGCAGACGTAACTGCACTGCGGACTCTGTGAGAATTAATAAACAAACTGTTCATCTGTAAAATCTAGCAGGTGATTAGTAAGTGAAAATTTTAATTTCTTGTACACAATATATTTACTATTAATTGGTATTAGCACTAAACACAAGCAATATCGGCTGATCTGCAGTCATTACTTGTTATTTACTCTTGCAGTGTTAAAATCCTATCATGCCTGCAATGCACGCATGATGTAGGAGTAACTCAGCTTTGTGTTATTGTACTGAGCTTCACATCAACAAAGTAACAGAGCGGTTGACGCACTCACACACAGAGCCTGACATGCATGTTTGCTCTGTAGCCAATGACACTGTAGTAACTCTATAAAGATACTTGTTGGGGACGGTGCTGTTTGTGTTGCTCAACAGCTCAACCAAAATGTGTTATTACAGGCTTCATGTTTGTGCTTTTCTTTCTTACAGCTATCCAGTTTTGCAGAGCAAGCAGTCAGACAGTACATTAATTGCAACATGATGTAAAGCCAATTCATCCTCAGCAGCACATCTTCCCGCAGCCGCGTTAGAAAGCCAAACTCGATACCACAAAGCCACAACTGGCATTATTCCAGAAGAAAATCTGCTGCTACCAGACATCCTACATGTCTCATTTAGAAGGTGCATCATACTGAGGTGGTGATCAAAAAACACCTTGGGCTCCTATTCAAAAGGAATAGCTCATGCCTTTTTAAACAATGTAGAGGTTGTCAAAGGTTACAGCGAAATGGAACAATTCTTAGCTCCTACGTGCTCTGTACACGCTTTTTTTTCTTCTTTTCTTGTGCGTAAAGAGAACTTCAGTCAGTCCAAAATATGTTTATGTGATCTTCAGCAACAAAAGGTTACTATGTCAGAAAGGGTACACTGTTGTGTCTCTTACTATCTAGTAAGGACAAAGAGTCAGTGATTGTGCAGCTTTAATCTGCAGTGGAGAGTATTTTCACTTCCAGACAATGTTTTTTTTTTCACAATAACAAAAAACAACAACAACATTGATTTGGGGAGTTGGGCAGCTTCTTTACTAGTGAACACCAAGTCTCATAAATATTTCATTTTATTCTTTCTCTGCTGTAACACCTGTTCTGGCAAGCACTTTGTGGCACTGTAACGCCTCCGTGTGCTTTTCATATTTCAGAAGAGATCCTCCTTAATATCAGGCGATGCTGTCAACAAACCAATTTCATTAATGTTCAGCATTGCATGTTTGCCTGTCTTATTACTGAAATTGTGTTATGATTCCTATACCATAGGAATAAAAAAAAAGAACTAAGTTTAGGTGCAGTGCTGCAATCCTGAATACTCAAGGAGAGGTTGCCATGGAAACAGAGTTACATTGGCCAAAAATGAAAGCGTCTGAGGATTTAGACTTTCACTGTATATACATTTTTAACCATACATTGTTTCTACATCAGCCTTTTCCACAGATTTTACATAACCACAACTTCTCTTCCATGCAGACATTTCTATGACGTGAGAAAAAAACATGAGAATAACAATCCCAAAACATGAAGCCAAACCAGATTAATTCAAACTAAAATTAATGATACGATGACAGATGACTCTCTTAACAGTCACTGGAAATGCCTGCTAATATATCAATGATAATTCAGTTGCATCGCCACAATGAATATTTTCATACCTTAAAGCAACCTGTACACAGCAGCAACGTTACAAATTACGCTCATAAAAAAACAAACATTGACACTACATGTTTACCGGTTATTTATTGAATTAATAAATAGTTAACTGGGAGAAAGACAAAAAAAACAAAG
The DNA here is from genome assembly GCF_010015445.1 of Perca fluviatilis. Classification (NCBI taxonomy): domain Eukaryota; kingdom Metazoa; phylum Chordata; class Actinopteri; order Perciformes; family Percidae; genus Perca; species Perca fluviatilis. The sequence goes on along the minus strand of NC_053123.1, from coordinate 15,672,555 downwards.
GAACATCAAGTGTTCCAATGATAGGCATGCAGGACATATCAAACACTTCACCCACTGTACTGATACTCTATATTGTAATACATTAACATCTATGTGCACCATGCTTGAGACTATGTCAAGTCTCATCAAAATGACATAAATGCTGCATGTCATAAACTAAAGAAACTGTATGTTAGATACATCTCAGCTGCAGTTTAGATACATCTCAGCTGCAGAGGAACTTAAATAAAACTGTACTAAATGATCAAAATGAGGAACTGAATATCTTTGCTAATTCCTGTCTGCGTTGTCAGCCTCCCTGTCACATCTCCATATGCTGTTTTCTCTGAACCAACCTATTACAACTGCTCCTCTGTTCACTCCATAACACAATTTCAGCTGTGTCAAATAAACGGTTGAATTAAAAATGACCAAAGTGTAAAATTTTACTCAGAGCATTACTCAACTTGTGGACATGGAATTCCATAATTCCAAAGGGACCATAAAAAGCATATCATTATCCCCTCTGAGAATAGTAGCCATGAGGTAAATGCTGTGCTGGCACAAAGGCGGGGAAATGAAATCTGTTTCAGATGAGACATGGACCCTGCTGGAAAGGCTCATGTAGCTTCAAACTTGGCTCTACTTCCCCAAAACCCAGAAGGTGTTATAATGCATAGATTAAATGATAGATGTGACCACTGCTATTACTAGCTTCTCTGTTTGCCACAGAAACAAACATTATTAAAATGCAATAAAGGGGTCAATAGTGAGTGCACTCGGATGGCAGCTATTAACGCCTCTGATTGAGCTCAATATTATTCAGGGAATTTGTTGCAGAAATAAATATTGCAGCACTTCAAAAACATTGTAAAGACAATACAACATTGAATGTACATTTAGCCTGCAGCCACAACATGCAGCAAAATGAGCTCTTATTTTTAACAGCAGGCCTATATAAAATGCATGCGTGTGGTCACTCACCTGTAGTCTCTACTATTCCTTCTAGTATCACCACAATTTCAAACTGCTCTGTTTGCATGGACCTCTGGGAGAGGTCGTAGAAAGGGCTTTTGGTGTCAATCACATGGCAGATCGTGAGTGGTGAGACGAGGAAGAGCTGGTCTGCCCCGGTACTGAAACCCACGTCCAGCTCCAACTGATCCAGCGGAAGAAACTCGCCCTCGGGCGTCTGGCGAGACTAAGGAAGCGTACAGGAAGAGACAGAGATGTTTGGTGGGGGAAGGAAGGGGTAACACAGACTTATCTACAGCACATCAAGATCCTTTGGGGACTTTTCACATTTTATATGCAATCAGAGCAACCAATCAGCCTATTAGAAAAATTGCTATAATTTTCTTAAATGTAAATGTCTAAAGAGGTATCTATGTAGCAAGAATATCCATCTCAGCATGTGATTTAAAGTACCACTGGGACTTAAAATGTGTCATTTTTTTTTAAACTGAATCAAATCAACTGGTTTAAATTACTTGATACTGCTGGATTCATCTGCTTTCACTATTTATCTGCTGTGTCAGCACATGTAATCTAGAAATAATGCTTATCTCTCTTTATGAAAAAAAAAAAACAGTTTCAATAATTTGCTGAAATGGATATGGCTGCAGTGTGTCTTTGGTAAAACATACTGAGTTTATACTTACCTTACACTTTATACAATGAATCTCCTACTGCAGATGAAAATTAGCCTGCATGGCTAAATCTGGCACATTTATATGTTGGACTCTGTGCTCATGTTGATTAATGTGCGTTGTTCCTTTTAAATAAAGAAATCTAAAAATCTATAATATCACCGTATTCCTATTATATATATTCAATGCATTCTCGTGAACGGTTGATAAATTGGTGGATATTTGCATATTAAAGCCTTTAAAAGTGTTTATAGGTTTACTATAGAGTTTTTGGAAGCCAGGAGGTGGACAGCAGGGAAATCCATAGATGATGTTCTCCTGATAAGGGACAGCAGCACAGTAACACCAAGCTGTAACACACTACTACTTTAAAACAGTTTAAAAATGAGCATATGAACACAATGAATGAACATGAAGGCCTCTTGGTAAACTTTGATGGATCATTTTCCCCCATCAGTTGTGCAAAATATGTAATTTGATGAATAGATAAAATGCATTCCTTGCTATGGCTTGGTAAATGATAGCTCTTATGGTGACTTATGGTCTTTTTGTATCTATTTGCATCATTGTAGTCTTTGAAGCTTTGTCTATTAAATGCATCATGGCGTCATGTTAGGAGTAGGCTTAAATGCCAGTGTGTAGGCCTTTCAGTTTCCTAAAAAAGAAAAAGAAAACATGGACTGGGCCATGATAAACAATGGGAATAGAACTAAAACATTGGACGCCTCCTGACTAAAAGTAGTATCACTTACTTTCAGCAATTTGCAGCGTATCTGTGCCGAGACCATATGGCTGTTACGCAGGTTGCCGACCCTGAACATGAGAGTTAGTTTTCCATCTCGCATAGAAATGACCGCATGTTCACTGAACATCAAAGTCTCGGCCCGTTTTTTGGGCTGAGACATCTTGATAAACATGCAGCCGATCAGAAAGGCATCGACGATCGATCCGAGGATCGACTGGAAAAGAAAGAGAATGATCCCCTCGGGGCATTTGTCAGTGATGTATCTGTAACCATATCCTATAGTGGCCTCGGTCTCTATAAAGAAGAGAAAGGCTGAGGGAAAGTTGTAGACATTGGCCACACATGGAGTGTACTTGTCATTGTGGGCTCTGTTGAGGTCTCCTCTGATGTATGCGATGCACCACCACATAGAGGCCATGAAGAGCCAAGCGACCGTGTAGGTGAGGATGAAAATAAATAGATTCCAGCGCCATTTCAAATCTACTAGTGTTGTAAATAAGTCTGAGAGGTATCTGCTGGTTTCACCACCCAGGTTCCCATGCTGGACGTTACATCGCCCGTTCTTGTCCACGAACCGCTGCCTCTTCCTCTTTTTCTCTGGGGGAGGCTGATTGAATCCAGACCCGCTAGATGAGGTGGTCACTACCTGATAATCGTCCCCAAATTTCTTTCGAAGTGCAGACATACTACGATGACAGCAGTGAAAGAAATAACAAAGGATTCAATGGTTATATAAAAAAAAGTCTGGGTTGTAGTTGCTGCAGTCGTTAATGCCCGTGCGCAATGTCTCGTCTTTGGAAATAGGGCAATAAAAGTCCGCTGTCTTCGCCCCAGTTAGTCTTGCATCGTCCTCTTTCGCCACACGCTAGTTGGTACACTATATAGCCATGAAATATCAATAATGTACGAGAAGTTTACAAAACCCGAAGATAGAAGCCATATGAAAAAGAATAAGCGACGCACAGGATAAGGTATCCAAACGCGCCAGCCGCAGTCCAGGTTTTACAGCTTTATCAGTTGTTGCGTCGTGGATTACTCATCGCCCGTGAAGGTTGGGGCTATATCGACCTGTTCAAAACTGTACTCACAGAATAAGTTTTCATGCGAAAGTTCAAAATCCTTCAACGGCCCATAAAACATCAATATCTCTGCGTAATTAGTCGCTGGAAACTGTTTCCAGGATGAAACGTCTCTGTGCGCACTTGCGTCTGCGTCTGTGTTGGAGATTATTCGGTTTCCAGCCCTTCCTTTGTAATATGTATACATAGGAAATGAATTGCATCCAAGGACTGTGAAAAATGACGAGATGGAGGAAGAAAATCACTGTCCCACTGTCGTCATTTTTGGCTGCGCGCATCGACGCTGATTTCCAGGCTCTTTTCGGGCACCTTTTCCCCTGTCTTAGAGAAATGTCGACTGGATTTTCATGGTTCAGCGGTAGAGATCCACCAGATGCTCTTTTGGCTGCTTAGATCCTTCTTTCCCGTCGATTTCCCTACGCGGCTCCTGCGCACTTCCACGTTTCCAGTGATGCACTTACTGTTGCCTAGTGGTACTACAAAGACTGACAATTTGGAGGAGGAGGGAACGGGTTCGCCTGAAGTGATCAAATATGTAAAACTGCAGCCAAGATGTCATTTTGACTTTCAAATAATCACCCTAAACGCCACATCTTAGCCTATGAGGAAATAAATAGTCCTCTGTCTCTTTGCAACATTACCAAATCGGTTAATATGAACATAAAAATGGGAAGAATAAAAACAGTATTTTACATCTTTATCTCTATGTTGCAAAAACACTCACATGAAGTATCCTGCTTTCGTAATGCTGAACAAATATCCTATGGTATACCTAATTTCCTCTCCAATGCAGTTTAAAGAAAAGTCCTCCCATCTGTAGTGGACATTTACAAATGAACCATGTTCACCAGTTGTTATTCTGGGTCACCTGTGCTAACAGCCACTATGACCCCGCTTCCATCCCATGGGTGACTGCACCCTCTTCATCCAGTGAATGCCATACACCAGAGATCTTAACAGAGTAACAAGTTGACACTCACAGCAAGCTGTATGAGATCTCAGGGGGGACAAAGAGCTGCAAACAAGGATGCACTGCTCAGAATTCACTCATCTATTACCGAGATCATGGCCACAGAGGAATACACCCACACCATAGTTACCCTGGCTTTACACACTGTCTCTCGAACACACATGAGGCACGATGAAGAACAACATACCAGCACCTCTTTCCTTCTCAACTCAATATATTGTGATGCTGTGTGTTGTACTAAATCAGCAATATTACTCCATGTTAAAAGCACAATAACCACTTCATCAAGAAATCACTGATGACTGCAGCTTTGAAATTCACATGGTAGTCAGTTTTTGCTGGAAGTGTATCAGCAACAAAGCAGTTTGGGGCTCAATGTTGATTATTTTCACCCCAAAAAGAGTAAATATCAGTGGATAAATAAAAGAGTAAGCCCTCCAATTGTTAGTCACCCACTGCAGCATTACACACTCTCGTGTGAATATGAAACATCCTTTTTTTTACACTCTGCTGTCATGTCATGCAGCATCTGTTCATCATCTTTTATTTGCCAAAATATCCTAGAGTAAATGTCTACAGCAGCTTGTTGATTTGATTTTTTTAACCATTTTTGGATCCATTGTCTGAGCTCAGAGGGATCAATATGCTGTCAAGTCAGTCTGGTTCCAGGCAAAAACTACCTCTGCTATTATCCTGCAGCTCCCTGTGGTTTACCGCATGATATTCCATGTCCAGGCTGAGCCCAGCGTGCCCTACTGTCTAAATGGTAGCTTCTAACAGCACGAAGGCCTGACATAACTGTTTCCAAATGAGCGATTGCATGGCAGCACAGTGCAACGTTGATGTGCCTCCAAGTGTTGTCTGCGAGGCTCTGTGGTTCGGTCCTCTTGAGGGGGACAGACAGGAAAAGATTTCCCCATCAGTCACAAGGCTGTCATAATTGCCAGGTAAACATTAGCTAAAGTTTTGCAGGACTTTTATAATGAGTGCAAGGGGACACAGGTCATCCACCATGCATTCTGGCCCTCATTAGGAAGACAAGGCTATTCACATATTTGCAGAGCAAAAATAAGGCTATTAGTTTGGACTGTATAACAGCCAGCCAGCCAGCACCAGCTAGACATTTTAATTGCTGTATTTAGAAAAAGCAATCAACTCCAGGATACAGTGTGTTGTGTGATGACACAATATGTATGTGCTACTATCTAGTGCCTTTTAGTTTTAAAGCCCCTGAAAACTTCAAATCAAAGTATTTCTCTATAACCTGAAAAATTCATGACTAGGGTTGGGTACCGACAGCCGGTGCTAATACAGCACCGATGCCTTAACGACCGTTATCTACCGGACCAAATAGCAATGTGGATTTCGGTGCCTCATTTCGTTGCCACTTAAAGGTCCCATGACATTCTGCTTTTTGGATGCTTTTATATACAGTGGTCCCCTAATACTGTATCTGAAGTCTCTTTCCCGAAATTCAGCCTTGGTGCAGAATTACAGCCACTAGAGCCAGTCCCACAATGAGCTTTCCTTAGTATGTGCCATTTCTGTGTCTGTAGCTATTGAGGAGGAGAGAGGGGGGGGCAAGGTGGAGGGAGAGGGTGTGGCCTTGACCAACTGCCACTTCGCTCATTTGAAAGCCATGATGTCTTTCTCATGGGTGGGCCAAATTCTCTGTGCGGGCAAAGCAGAGAAAGAGGAGGTAACCTTGCTCCTTATGACCTCATAAGGAGCAAGATTCCAGATCGGCCCACCTGAGCTTTCATTTTCACAAAGGCAGAGCAGGATACCCAGGGCTCGGTTTACACCTATCGCCATTTCCAGCCACTGGGGGACCATAGGCAGGCTGGGGGAACTCATATTAAACCTCATAAAGTGAAATTTTCATGCCATGGGACCTTTAAATGCCTGAGCTTCTCTCTGATGCTCCGAAATGGACGTTAGAGGCAACCGAAACATCGCTGCATGTTAAGCTAGTTAACACTACACTTGGCAGCAGGTAATGTTAGCCTACCGTTAGCTAGCAGCTGGATTAAACACGGTCAAAATGCTGACAGCTAAACAGTGTAAAAGTTTGACTGTATTTCCCTGTAGAGGATTCCAACACCGGGACGTACAAAAGTCTGTAGCTGCCGTTGTCTGAAAAACGACACAGACGGTGCGTTCACTTGAAACTCGCCTTGCCAGCTACGTGCTGCATTCAAAGTTATTGTAAAATACCCTTTTCCCATCCAGTGGTTGTTTTTGTCGTTTAACAGGAATTTACTGGTGAAGTAAGTTATTGTTATAAGTTATTATTACATTTTTAATAAATCATTTAATTTTGACCATGTGGCCTTAGCAATAAACAAGCCGTTCTTTAATGTCACCGACTGTGGTTTTGTGCTCCTTTAAAAAATATATATATACCGATACTTTTAAAAATATTTAAAAAAAAATATTTAAAATATAAATATATTTAAAATATTTTTAAAAGTATCGGTTCAGGCACCATTTAGGCACCGGCACCGTTTTAAAAGTATTGTTTTAGTGATATTTAACGATACCCAACCCTATTCATGACTGAACGTGCAACAATCAAAGTTTAAAACAAACATCTTTAGGTGTTATTTAGTAGGAGTTTAACTTTTAGAAGCTAATTTGCGTCATCAGAATTTTGTGGATTACATTTGATTAACAGTGACCAAACAATCCACCAATTTCACATTCAAATGTTGCTAAATCCTGATTGGTGCATGTTAAGTATGACATCATCTTTTTCTAACTAAGTCATGCCCCATGTCAAATCAGTGAGAAGAACAAAGAGAAAAAAGAAAAGAAAAACAGAAATCTATCATGTGAAAAAATCTAAATCTTGTGACCATGTAGGATCCAATCACTGATGGTTAGTTGATTCAGAATAATTTTTTGTAGGGCCTTTAAGTGATACAGCAGTAAAATGTATGTAACAGACATGGTTATAGAAATGGATTATTGTCACGTGCAGTTTCTTTTTCTTTTCGAACCTAGTTGTTTTTATATTTTTTCAAATTATAAGATCCCATTCCCATGTGGATTCAGTTCAACTTCAGTTATAGTCACAGAGAACATTTTACAATATAGCATGTCTCTAGAATGATCAGCCATAAGGGAGTCTATAGAAATCCGTATTTGAACCGGTATTCAAACACTCCCGACCCCACAGAAACACTTTTCTAATTCTGCTCAACACACAGGCTTTGTCACTGACAGCTAAATACAAGAATGAGGTTAAGGTCCGGGATGTTCTTGTCACACCCCAGGAGGCAGCTGATGTATAACACTGTGCACTAAATTAAAATATATGCAGATAAGTTCTTATCTAATAGCGGCTGAATGTTAAGGAGCTGCACATTTTGTTTCTACAAAGCAAAAAGGGTTTTTAGCATCATCCCCACCATTGAGCAGTGCACTGTATGTGGCTGGCTCTTCTTGCACTAGTGCAAGTCAAACTTCCATTAGTCAATGATCAGAAACACTTTGATGATCCTCTGTAACCCATTTCATAAAAATAGCCCGGGCGAAACCTGAGGGGCGGGTGGAGATGGGATTGATTTATTAATCTAATCAGAACAATGTAGGACACAAGATGCATTTGTCCTCCTCTCCAAATCAGCTCGGCTAGCACTTGAGGTCATCCTTCGAGAAGATCAGCCAATCACTTCAGACAATCTTCTGTAATTTTCCATCTTCCTTTATAATCTCTACAATCAGAGGCATAGCAGAGAAAACCGCCTCAGCTTTGATGTTGTCTTTGATGGATTTGTCCTTCTATTTCCCCCCGCCACAAATTTACGACTTCCTCCCTAAATTTTCTCTGTAATCTTATTTTGCCGCTACAATATAGATTTTTTGAATTCTAAACCAACAATCTTCTTCTCATGAAATACGTGCACTATGATTTTCTCCCCACAAAGATTAGGTTTTAACATGATGCTCACTTGATGCTGAAGCACTATCAGGCTCTCCTCCATGCTTGGCATGTAATGTGAAGCCATGTGGTGGATGAGCAGAGCAGCATCTCTAAACCAGTGATTCCATGCGGGTACAGCAATTGGGTAAAAATATGAAGCCTCCAAGGGGCACATGAGATTGTCAGCATCTTGTGGTAATCAAAGGACATTACAGCTCTTCATGAGCGACTGTGAAAGAAACAGCAGCATTTAACCACAAACTGAACCCTCGCTGCAGGCAAAATAGCATCTGATAATGACGTTGATCCAGCCACACACAGTCATGTCAGGTGAGGAATTATATAGGTACAAAAAAGCAAATGAAAAAAATTTATATTGTTCTGGTGTAGTCTGCTGGTTTTTCTTTCCACAGCTGAAGCGAAGACCTTGTTAGTTGTCACTGTGGTCAAAAATAGCATCCGAACAGGAGTGTTTTGTGGAAAAGCTCCTGGAGATTGATGATTGATTACTACACAGCTACTGCTGAAAGCAGCAGGGCCCCTCCTCCTAATCACTGCTTTCATCGCTAAAAGAAGATTATCACATAGGAGAAGCTTGATAGAGGCACTTCCTCCCTGCGAATCAATAAAAATTACTCAAGCGATTGCAAGCATACGGCAGACATTTTCTCGGTTTAATCCCTAGGTTGGCTCGGCACTTAAAAACATGCAGGTACTGTACGTTATTCTGTGTGTGTGTGTGTGTGTGTGTGTGTGTGTGTGTTGGGGGGGGTGTTAAACCATGTCTAATTAAAGTTGCTTTTCAATGCAGGCGCTCTGAAACTTCAGGTCCCCTTAACAATTAAGTGCAGGATTTCTCTGGTCTCGAGCGAGAAGAAAAGGCACATGCAGAGCATTGATTATCCCCCTATCTCTCCCCCTAGTCCGTCTCTACCTATTATTGGATTCACTTAGTTGATGGAACCCCATATGTTGAGCAAGGGAGAGACAGGCAGATCGGAGACACTTGGAGAAATGGGACAGAAATTGTAAAGCATTGTATTTGAAGTCGAGGCACGAAAAAAACGAGTCATGTTGTCATGTGGGTCTAATGGAAACAGGTTAGAGAGACAATCACATAACCAGATGGGAGGTTTAATTCCTGCTACGGTGTCCATGAAAGTTGCCCTGGATAAGAGCATCATGAGCAGGGTGTTTTCGAATTGCCTGAATTTACCCTTAAGTGCATGGGTGTTTTGCTTTTGACTTGTTGTTTTCCAATCATTTATAGATAAATTATGTGTCTGTACATATTTATGCTGTTACCCATAGGCTACTGTTACTACTAAATGATCGTCTTGTTGTCACTACAACATGGCTGTACTGTATGCCTGCAGTGGTTCAATTTGCCAATGGCATCTGAGGTATAGCATTGTCATACTCATACCCCAACTCAAATGATGTGACTGATCACTTGGCACAGAAAATATAGGTCTCATCATCAGCTGCTTTCTGATTATCTTCATTTTCAGTATTGCTGTCTGATAGCACAGAGAGTTGCTTTGCTGCAGTTCCACCAAAGGGCGATTTCCCCTTGAAACTTTGTATTTTTTTTTTTAAATCATTGTATTGGTACTTTTACTAAAGTGAAGATTTTGAGTACTTCTTCCAACATAGGTTGCTGTGACATGAAGCAACTTCTATAGCCTTTTGTATGCATTGATTTGTAGAACCAGCGACACAGAATGAGGCTAATCAGGAAAAAACATGACTTGCAATTCCAAAACCTGCATAAGGTGAAAATAAAGTATTATTCTCATATATACCTCGGGTCTCTAAAGACCCTATGAATGTTTACGAGAAAAACAACAGGAACACTAGAAAATTATTAAAACACATAGTTTGAGGAATAACTCTAGGGCTTAACTGAATAAAATGAGTTGAATTATACAGCATGTTCTTTGTCTCTGAAGACCCGGGGTATGTGTTTAAAGGTTTAAGACATAGCCACAGTTATAATTTTACTGAGCTTAAATGAGCCCATGCTTTATATAGTCCTGTACAACTGTACAGCCTCCATAGTGGGAAACTCTGATCACGTACTAACCTTAGAGAGCCACAGTGAACCACAGATAGCCACAGATAAGGCCTCCATTAGGGCTGTTATTTTAAAGCATCTCACCCGTTAATGGACTCCCCTGGCCCAGCCACAGACCCACTATCTTATCCTCACAGGCCCAGTTAACCAGTCTGAGTCTGGCTTCCTACAGGTGTGAGACTGTCTGAAACCACAGTCAGTCCTCACAGAGCCCCTGCTGAGGGTGTGGTAAGGCCCTGATGTGTTGTCAGCTCCACAACAACTATTAATACCTCTGCAATGCCTACTTTGGAGAGGTTTACAAATACTTATTTATTTAAGTGAGAGAAATAAAAAGAAACAATATATGCAGTCCTATAGACTGCAAACTGCTTTCCTCATGTATTAATATTTAGGTCTACCATAAACCAAATGACTTATATATCACATAATATACTACTACTACTACTACTACTACTACTACTACTAATAATAATAATAATAGTATAATTGTAGATTATTGAAGTGTTAAAAGTATGATAAAGTTGTTTGTAGCTTCACATTTAGTGGTATAATCGTTTCATCTGACTCTCAAGAAGGTGTTTCTCAAAATGTCATAATATTCCTTTATTAATCAATTAGACCAGTGAAAGAATTATTTCACAAGTTGGATCAATGACTTATTTAAGTAAAAATATCAAAGACATTAGCTGGCTCTATGTTCTTAAAAGTGTTGATGTGTTGCTGTTTATTTGGTCTCATATCATCACTGTGAACTGAATGTATTTGGGTTTTGGACTTTTGGTCGGACTAAACAACCAATTTAAAAATGTCACTCTCTTTTTTGCAGCTCTCAGATTTTGACAAAGTCAGAGCCACCTGAAAGGTCAAGCCTTTGTTGCTTACATGTACAGAATAATGAGCGGTGACAGAAATGCCTTCATCAGCTGACGATGGCGTGCACCTTTCCAGATACTGGACAAAACAGAAAGGTAGCATCCATTACAATGTAGTTCTTCTAACATCCTGTTGTACAGTTGTTGTCCTCAATGGTCACTATGGAAAAGAAGCTGCTATTAGCGCCTTAAAAGCCCACACAGTGAAGCCTGGTAATGAGATGTACGGGGGGTCTTAAAAGCTTCAACAAGGTTTATTAAACAACTGATGTATTGGTATGATGTGCTTGCTTGACACTGAAATTAATGCTAAATCTATGTTCAGTCTAAGTTTTTTTTCTCCAAAAAAAAAAAAAAAAGGCAAAATTTACAAACAGGTAACGTCACTTTACAACCAGTACATTGAAGAATTACATTCCTATTTTAACACCATGCACTTTAAAATAATGAAAAACAATATATGTGTATTGGTACTATGAAAGACGTGATTGAATTTTAGTCTGAATGCCAAGCAGGCACTTGGCAAGGATTCAGTATTCAAGCAGCTTTGATAGTATTTCAGCAGTAGTTGCTCCCTCATGTAGAGCTCGCTTGAGGTCCTCAAGGTGGTCTGAGTATTGGTTACGTGGGGACGAGGATGATTTCCAAAACACACCGCAATTTCAAAATCCAAGGTAAGCACTGTTTTTTATTACCACGATTCCAAATAAAACACTACAATACTGAACCTTGTGATCTTTTCACCATTCAATGTTTTTTCTCAGTGTTCATGTTTCACAGCATCATAGAAAAATAATTGGTTCTGTATGTACAACAACAATGGTGATAGAAACCTGTTAACAGCATTATGTACAATAACATTTGTTGCCTGATCAACAATGAAAAGTACCTGTCACATTTGCATTGGTGAGTGTTGACATACTGAATGTTGACTTCAACGAAAAGTTTGATCAAGCATTAATAGGATGGTGACATATTCATGAGATATGACAGTTATTTATTATTAATACACAGTTTGTTTTTTACCCAAAATGAGAAGAGAAAAAAAGAACATTCTTCTTTTTAAACACCAAAAACATTCTAAAAACCAATGAACCAAATAAACAACTTTCTAAAAACCAGTAAACAACTTTCTAAAGGCACACCTAACTATCCGGCTCCAAGACATCATTACTTTTTAAAGACATTGGTAGTAGGAATCTGAAAACTTGCAGAATCTTCATTAGTGACGCTCTCAGATAGCCGTGATGACACAGTGCAGTTAAGGATTTCTGAACACAGTCAATCATTTAGGGAAAACTCCTACATTCATTTAAAATCAATGGCAGAGTTTCGATTACTTGCTTCTTCCTTTCCTGCAAACACTTCTTTCACTTCTTCAAAAAGCCTGTTATAAATAAACTTCCGTACAGATCCAAAGAGCTGCCTCACACTTCCATACTGTAATTCCTGTTTCACTAATATGGAACATTGTGAGATTAATCCAGGAGGACGTTATAGCTGCACTCTATTCATTTTTTTTAATATAATGGTTTGAAGTATTCAGGTTAATATTTGTTTCCAAACATCTCAAGAAATCCACCTTAACAACTAGAGCCCGACCAATAAATTGGCAGATCAACTTCTCACAGATATATTATTATCTGCCTATACGCCAGCTGATCATTCACAAGAAACTGTTACAGAAATGCCAAAGATACGTTTGAGGTATTTTAGAAATCGAGTATCCATTACATAGTTTGTCCATCAGAGAGAACTGATAAGTAAAACTTGTAAATGCCTAAATTATATGTTTTCTAATAGCCAAATTTGAGGAATTATAATACGGTTTATACTGTGTGTGTGTGTGTGTGTGTGTGTGTGTGTGTGTGTGTGTGTATGTATATATATATATATATATATATATATATCTGTTTGTTTTGATTTTGTATTTATTTGGTTTCTTACTACCAAAAAAAAATGGGTTTTACAGATCGCTTAAATCATTAAGGCTTATAAAAAGATAATTAAACAATAATGATGTTCCTCAGTCAGCAGCGCACCACAGAACGGACGTTGACGGCGCAACACCGGCTCTCAAATGTCAGTCACCAGCTGGGGTTAGAAACGCCCACCAAGAGGCTCCAAGCTTAGACACGGTTTCTACAAATATGTCTGCAGTGTTTAATCCTCTTTTTAAATATTGGAAAAATATACACAACAGCTGAAATATCATTATAGTTTACATTTCCTTACACCAAAAGTGATGAGAAATTAAATTTCAGTTTGACTTTAAAACCAAAGATCAAATGTTTTAACCCTGAAATATAAATATCAGTATGGGCTTCACAGATCCAGTATTGGTCGGGCTCTGTTAACGGCATCACTTCCTGTTATTTGAATGTACTTGAGACACTGATATGGAGAGAGGGTGAGCAGCAGTCATGACAACAGTCTTGTATTTAGATTGCAGACCATCGCAGAGACATGCCTTGCAATATTCTAGTTATAAATGCTCTTCTGTTTATTTGTTTGGTTTGTCCAGCAGCTAAGCGGCAGTCTGAGCAGCACAGTGGATGCACGGCTAGCAGCTGGCTGACACAGTGTGAGTGCTTTGATTTCAATGTTGTCCTTGCACAGACCTCACACACCGATCTCCCTGCTTGGACACGACAAGGTCCCCAAAGCCACACCTTGTCGTGTCGCCCGAATGGCAGGTGCAGCTTCTCTCAAACCTGTGGCGAGCTGTAAAAAGAGACGGCCTTCATAATGGAAGATAAGCCGCTGCTGCCTGGATCTCTGTATTAGCTGGCCAGGCTGTTACAGGAAGAGGCGTATGTTGTGCTGTGGTAAGAGCCACCTGGCGAGGGTGTGGAGAGCCAGGAACAGTTAGGATGAGGATAGAGTGGTGGGGGAGAGATATGAGGCGAGGGATCAGACGCTTAGGGTCATGTTACGGAGCAGCCACTGCTGAGCGCGGCTGCCGTTGCAGTCTCTCAAGGTGGGGACCATCTTGTCCTCCTCAGACGGCATGTCCAAACACTGGTTGCTGTTCACATGCAGCAGGGTGAGTCGCTGGAGAGAGAAGGACGAAAACACAGGCACTTACATGTAAACGTATACACATTTATGTACAAACACACACAATACATATTTTTTTTCAGTTTTTGTTATTTTAAACTCTTCTCGGGAGAAAGTTGAATCCACCTGGATGACTAAGATGAACCTTCACAGACACACTTCCAAATATTGATTTCCCACATTTTACAAAAATACATTCCGACCCAAGTATATGGCCTGAGCTTGTTACACTCAGTAACTGTAGCTGGAGCAGGGAAAAACAATAGGCACATCAAGAGAACAGGATGTTCTAGTCGAGAAAAAGTGAGTCGTTCCCCTTATACAACACAATGTGCACTGAGACTGCTCAGAGGATTGAGGCTCTCGTCGGTGTGGAGACTGTTGTCCTCATGACCATTTTACAGGGAGGATTTCTTTGTGAACCACTGTTGAGCACCAGAAGCATTAAAAAAAAAAAAAAAAAAATCAATAAAAGAGACTAGAAATAACTAATTTCTCTACTCCAGAAGGACTGGAACTTACATCTAATGCTTATGTTTAAGCTGCATTAAGTCATATTTTGGACATTTGAGATGTATCAAATGAGTTGTTGTAATCAAAAATGGTTAGAATGGGTAAACCCAGCCCGATCTGCCGACAATTTGATTTCAATTTTGCGGGGACCAATCACAAACTGTCTTATCCACCTGGCGCGCTATTGGCGGGTTTAACACGATGACGATAGAGAAGCGACCAAGCAGCTTCTCGTTTACATTCAACATAGTGGCCACCGAAGCGCAGCAACCTGATGATGCCGCTGTCGCTGCTACGTCACCCAGTTCACACGCAATCATAAGGTAATGTAAGTCAATGGAGGCCAAATAGCGTTGATAAACACGATAGAAATCGAGTATGCGTCTTGATAACACGGCAATAATGGCATACGAATTGCCGTGTCATACACTCGCCACTTCATGAGGTCAGTCTGCCAATTGCATACAGAGTATTTTGAACTATGTCCGTTGATCACGCCTCTTTTACATGTCATTTAGCCAACGCTTTTATCCAAAGCGACTTACAATTAAGTGCGTTCAACCTTGAAAGTGCAAACTCCAGACAAGTAGTAAGTGCAAGTACATTAGCTTTAAATAAGTAATACTACAAAGAGCTATATGAAAGTGCAGCATCAAGAAATATCTATCTATCTATCTATCTATCTATCTATCTATCTATCTATCTATCTATCTATCTATCTATCTATCTATCTATCTATCTATCTATATCTATCTATCTATCTATCTATCTATCTATCTATCTATCTATCTACAGGGAGCTCATTCCACCATTTAGGAGCCAGGACAGCAAACAAGCCTCTTGTGCAGTAGAAAATACAGAGCAGACTCCCCAGACTAATGTTCAATCTTAAAAGATTGAGCTTGGTCTGGTGATAGCCAGACTAAAAAATGGTTGCTAGTAGCACCAATACCAAGGACAATCAACATCTCATCTGCAGCTCATCATTTCTGTTGCTTTTGGCTCAATGTTGGAGTCTGGAGTTGGCCGGCGAACATTGGACACAGAGGTGCAGTCAGGTTGTGGGACTGTACACTATAGTAGGAGGAGGCCAAATGTCCACGCAGCTTAAAATATTAAACTCTTGAAATGACAGACATGTTCTAATCTTGACTTTGCAACAACTGATGTTTTGGCCACTTGGGCACAGCAGAAACAAGCTGTGAAGACAACACTGACATATTATCCTTTTTAAGTCAATAGGGTGATCGTGTTAGCAAACAGTTGCCTATTTACACATCCAGGTTAATAGTAAGTTCAATATTCACTCTCCTTTAAGCTCCGTTTTTGGTCTCCACCATCTCCTGAGGAAAATGTCTGGCTCTTCATAGCTTAAATATGCTCACCAGCTAGTCACTAACTTTGTTGCGGGCCAGAAAACCAAAACAATGAGATAAAAGGCGCTATAAATCTCAATAGAGCTGGGGGGAACTGCAGTGGCAGGTACTTTTATGCATTGTGAGAAAACCCATATTTCCCAAAATGGGATATGTAGTTTGTTCAAATGGCTTCCATGTACAGCTAATGGTTGTGTGAAACCCAAACGTTGGTAAAAGTGACCAATAAACACCATTAGTGACAAAAGTAATGCTTCCTATTAATTACTACATCAATATTATTGCTCCTATACTAGTTTAAACCTCATTCAATACTATGCAATCTATAGACTTTATATTTAATATAGTGACACCTCCCAGAGGCCTTTAGCCTGCCTGTGTACAGTTGTGAATTGACACCTTAATGCTAATCCGTGATTATTAACAAAACAGAAATTATGGTCATTTCTCTTTTGCATAAGGAATGATAAGCTCATGAGTTATTTTATCAAAATGAAAGGTTAAAAGAAGATAACAAAGAGGCTTACTGGAACACTTGAATAAAACTCAGCCATTGTTAATGTTATTAGTAACATCTTCAGCTGATTGACATCACTTCATCCTCAAACTGTTTCAGCAATATCATTAATAATTAATAGACTTAACTGGCTCAGATGATTATTTAAGGGTGGATTTAGATTTAAATGCTGCTGACCTCAAACAGTCCTGTTATTTTTGGAGTTTACTCTGCAGTATACCACATCCTCCCAAATGTATCTCCAGCTCCACTCCCACATTGTCCCCTCTCCTCTGCAAGTTCTGTCCGTTTGCTCGTCTATCACATGAACTAGAAAAGACAGAACAAGCACTTTTAAAATGTCCCGACTGGAAAACACGCCTGTTGTGATGAGCTGAACTCAAGCACCACATGAGCAAGTAACACAGAAATTGGAGGCTATCTGCCACCAAGGCTCTAGAGGTAACACCCTCCCCTCCCCCACCCACCCACCCCTGCTCTCAATGGCCTTGATTAACCATTTATGTTCATTCCTTCAGAAGTAACACGCTTCCGCAATTTTGCTGCTCACTTGAGTTGCTCTTCTCATCCTAATGATCACATGCAGAGAAGTAGAAGAGAAGTAGGGAAGCTAAAGTTAGTTTGTGAGGAGAAGCAGAGAGGAAAACAATGGCATGAGAGAAACTTACATTTATACACTTAAATTACAGTATGTTAAAAATGAAATGCTAGGTGCCGCTAAGACACCATTAGGTTTTGTAATGTTTGTAAATTACACATAATTTGTTTTGTTAAAAAAAAAATAAAATAAAATAAAAAAAAAAAAGCAACTTGCAAGATACAAGATCACAAAATTAGAGATAACCTCAGTTCTACCAGTCTGCACCCAGTTATCTTGGGAGTAATTTTCAAACTAAACAGCACAAATGAAAGAAAAATACATGTTAATATCTACAAACCACAGTCTGCATGCAACATTCAAATATGAGCATTGGCATGATTTATCTTGAGTTGCAGTTGAGGGATAATTCTATATTAAAACAAGATTGTGCTCAGACTGTTGACAGAGGATATTCAGACTAATGAGCCCACAGAGGTCAGGCTCAGGCCATGTTTGATCTTAAGCTATAAAACACAAGTGCCTGACATTCGCTGCCTGGATACGGAGAAGTGCACACACACATACATTTCTCCTGAAATACACATTGCAGACCACACTACAGGGCACATTTGTTCAAACAGTTCAAGAACAAAGAGAGCAGGTGGCAATAAACCTTATCCACCTGCCAAAAAACTGAAGACAAAAAGAAAAAGGGATAGCGCTACACTTCAGACATTTTAATTTTCTTGCTTTGTTAAAAAGATAATTAAAAAATTAGCTAGTTTTAAGAATAGGTAAATTAAATCAGAAATGTTTACTCAGTGATTTGCAGAATTTGCAAATTACTTAATTTAAAAAAGGTTCTCGTACATGGAGCTTCTCTGAATTGGAGGTAGATCTGATCTAAAAATCATATGAACCTGGTTTAGCCAATAACGAGAATATTTTTATTTTTATTCTAAGATCCAAACCTACTCTAGTGGCAGAGATGACAGAAGAAGAGTATAACGGCGGAGGGTAGAAAAACCATTCCACATTTAATGAAAATACTAGAAATGTAGAGGTCTTGTCCTTTGCTCATAATTATTTCATGCCCCCTTTGGGGCAGAGAAAACTCCCATCTCAGCCTTCCAGCAAACCAACCAGCGTCTCCGGAGAAAGTCGTAGAGTGTGTGCACAGCTGAGACCAGCTAATTAAATGAGGACCATTTCTAACCGTAAGCCTCAGCTGAGGAACATTATCCTCTTTGTCACCAAGCAGCATAGTGGACCTGCTGAAAGGGACAAGAGTACCTGTTTGACCTGATCTTGTGCTGACTCTGGTTATCCAGAGGGCTGGGCTGCTTTTTGTGGGAAATACAAAAACAGCAGATTCCTTTTATCTCAAGGCAGAGTCAGGCAACAGTCTCATTTGCTCTAATGGTGCCCTGCTCTTGTGTACGCGCTCTCCTCTGGTGCTGGCTATACCACGAGGACCTCTGAGTGTGAACAGCAAATCAGGCCATCTAACAGCAGGTCACTTTACTGCCGCAACTCTGACACACACCAGCAGCCCTGGGAGCTTCTTACCCAATTTACCCTGCTTGCACACAAAAACTGTGGCATGCGACAATGAAATTGCTCTTTAGCTTTTTGAGAAATACAACAGTGCAGGACTCTGAGGTGCAAACACCATATAACGCAGCAGAACAGAATAGGCTACAGACAAAATGAAAAAGCAGGAAAAACAACAACCTTGAAAACGGACAGAAATGCTGAGCCAAAAAAAACGTTCCTTACAAAAGTATGTAAATAAGAAGGCAGAGTGACGAAGAGCACTGTTAATTGGGATTCACCGGTTTTACAATATGTACATGGCACACAGTGTACACAGCTGCTTCAGGCCCATAGGAGAGTGGCCTGAGAGGCCAGGGACATGAAAGGCAGGTTCATAATGAATGATCACTTCAAAAGAACTTGTAAACAATGGTAAGCACATTTCAATCAGCCATGCACGTAGATAATCAGCTAAAAATAAACACGCCCTCCATCTCAGGCATCATTCCCCAAACGCAGGCAGTCCAGGGGACAGCCAGGGAAATTCCAAATCAAAATTAAATATTTATGTTGGAAAATAAATGTCAAATTAGATGTAATTTAGCATGAAGACTGGCTAAAGGTCTTGCATATAGCATCTTATACACAGAACTGTCTTGATGGGACATCTGTCATTGCTTGATGTGCCTCTGCCCCTGTCGTCATTCGTTCCCACTGAAAGGTCACCGGTAAAAGCTACTTAATGCTTCCTAAAACAATTTGCATGCACATTCTGACTAATACCTGAAAGATCAACATTATAACAACAAGCTCTGCATTCATCTGCCCTCCCTGACAAAAAGAACATAAAAAGTCCTCTTAAAAAACAGACAGACACAACAATCAGCTACATACAGTAGGTGCCTAATAAAGCCCAAACAGGTCAAACTAATCTACTTCTAACAACCACTACACAGCAGCTAAAATGACCACCAGCTTCTACTCTCAGCCTAAGTTGTACTAACCTGCTCACCTCAGACCCTACAGCTTAGAGTGAATAATCAGTGGGACTGAAGTAAAAGTGTCTTGCGACGTCCACACGTGTGTAGTTGTGGAGGACCCAGGCCTGTAAGGGACTGTTGTCACAGTACTCCACTGTGGGGCCGTAGGTGCCGTCCTCCAGACGGTTGATGGTCAGACATGATTGGGTGATGATGTGGAGGAAGGTGTGCTTCTGCGGCGAGCCAGGATTGAAAGGAACAGATGGTGGTGAAGGTAAGTCCAAGAGTCAGTCAATCGGTTATTGTTAAATTAATCCATCTGTTCTTCACAGCCAACTTTTCCATTTTAATATGAGGTGATTGTTTTCAATGACAGTGAATTTAAATAGAAAAAGGTGTGTTGTTTATTTAAGGTGTGACTTAATTCCGGCATACTATACTGTCAACACTGAGTTTATGAGAGACATAACGTTTTGATCATGGACATGTGTTAGGCATCAAATTCACAGTATAAATAAATAAAAAAAATAAAGAAACTTTAAAGCCACAGGATGTCACAACCAATCAAAAAGGGGAAGCACATATCAAAACATCTGAGCCAAATTCCACCTGAAATACCACGTACAAATTTGATCACCATAACCTTAAAATAAGACATTAACATTGCACAAAGTATTTAAAAATTTGTACAATACAGATATAAATAGTAAAATCAAATTTCTTGTTTATACTATAAAAGATTAGATAGGCAATGCACAGCAATTTTTTTTATTGTTGGTTAGTGGTTAATGTCTGATCAGCCTCCTATCTTTTGCAGAATGAAAATTACATTTATTTTTGTATTGTATGGATTTTGACATATATGGTTGGTCTTATTTTAAGGATGTTTTTATCAATTATTGATGTGGTAATTGAGGTGAAATTTGGCTCAGATGTTTTGATATTTGCTTCCCTTTTTTTATTGGTTGATACAACGTGTGGCTTTATGCCGCGTTGATGTCATATCAGGGTTATTTCAATTAAGAGTTTCCGAGTGTAAATAGCATTCACGTCAACCATCAAGTTTTAATTACGACTGGAGAAACTCGGAAATCTCCGATATATAGCCGACTTGGCACTTACGAATAAGGAAGTGCCTAATAACAAAACAAATAGACAGTAATTCTGTCACAGAAGAGTCAAAGTCATTAACATGGGAATCTTTCCTATCTCTGCCATGCATCCCATATGACGTGAAGGCGATATTAGTAAAGTTGTTTTTTCATATTGTGAATTTGATGTCCATGATGAAATTGTTATGTCTCTTAATAGTGCTCACAGTGTGCAGGAACTCAAACTTTTTTTTTTCATGTGATTGCATTTTCCAACACACCTTTCCAGTAGGGCTGGGCGATATGGAGAAAAATCAGATATAAAAATATTTTGGACCAAATACCTCAATGTCAATACTGCGACGATATTGTAAGGTTGACAATTGGTGCTTTCACAAAATATCTTCACATTTAGATTTTAGATAAATAACCATCGTAATGTGGATATAATGACTAAGTGGTTAAAGGCAAATAATAGAACAGCTAGAACACTCTGGTAAGTTAAAAAAAATGACATTTTAGTGTAATGCAGCCTTTAAAACCAGGAAAAGACTAAACCTACCATATAACGATATTACGATTCTTCAAAATCTAAGATGATATCTAGTCTCATATCACAATATCGATATAATATTGATATATTGCCCAGCCCTACTTTCCAGCTGTGAATTAGATAACACTGAAAAACATAGCAGACTTATCTTTGTCGCTGGAAAAATACAGTAAGTAAACCATTAGTCTCTACTACACTAACGCAAAACTTCACATGTATACCAAAGTAAAAAGCAGAGCTGGATAAATTCGGCAGATTTTCCCATTTAAACTTAAACTCTGTAAGTAAGATTAGGGGAATAAGTTTGACCGCCTCAATGTATGTAACAATGTATATTCATGAGCGATTGTTTGACAAAGCAGAGTGAACACAGCTTATTTCTGGCTGAAACAGCAGAGCAGGTGAAAAAGAAGAAAGGCTGTCTGTCACAGCTGTGAATGAATACAGCAGGAATACGGAAGAGTCAGGTATTCCTGTGAAAGTCAAACTGTTGAGCAGATGAAATGTTAATGGTACTGTAATCACCCAGGATTCGGTCCCTGTCCATCACACTTGGGCTTAAAATAACCTTGGCCACTGACAGCGATGAAACCCCAATGCTGTTTACAACAGAGACCAGTCCTCTTCATTTATGAATTATTCAATTTGTCCATATTAAGAATTCACCCAGAGAACAAAGTGTAATGAAAGGACTTCTCCTAGGGTTTGTTTCATGCTTGATGAAAAGGCCTCAAGGCTTCCTCACCTTGTCATAGCTACATGTCAGCGATATGAAATCTCAATCACTGACAGATAACACCGTGGGCCCTATCTTGCACTCAACACAATTGCCTTTGTACACGGACGCATGTATCATTCCTATTCAGCGCAGCACAGCGGACTTTTCTCTCCACAGACACACGTCAGTAAATTAAGGAATGTATTTGCGCCCCCGGGGGCGGTTCAGCAAAAAGAGGAGGCGTGTTCAGGCGCAAACCTTCCCTGTTGCTATTTTGCAGTTTCAGAAAACAATTCTGCCACAGACCAGGAAAAACCTGGTCTAAAGTCAGTGGCGCTAGTCTAAAATCAGTGGCGCTAGTCTAAAGTCAGTGGTGCGTTATTCAAATGCTATTTTAGGGGCGCATGCTTGGCCATAATGTAGCGTGCGCACAACGCGCATACACTTTGCTTCTCTCATCTACACGGACGCAGCAGTTCCCATTTTTGCAAACCATACATAATTACATGAAAAATATATTACTGAAAATGTGCTTCAGGTGTTTTGATAGGTCAGGAGGCACTTTACAGTACAGTCCTCAAAAAGTCGCAGCATTCTTTGTGGCTTGTTGTGTTTTACACAACATTTCCATGAATCATGGATGTGTTGATGACATAAATGAGAAAATATTAGAGGACTTAAGGAGACGTGATGTTGAACTACGGCGGGATTGGACACTCCGGCGGGATCTGGTCCGGGAGCAGCAATGCGCTCCTGGTGTAGCGGGTGGACGGAGATGGAGTGGGGGGAAGAGGAAGGGGCACAGCAGGAGCAGGTGGTGCGTTTGGAGGCCCACGCTCCATGGCTGCAGCAATCCTCTCCATACTGAGGAGATGCGCCCGAGAGGCCGCAGCAACATCGCCAACCGGTCAAGACGGGCATTTATTACTTTGCCGCATCCCGGACAGCTCCCGCCGGCATGTGCCAGGCAAATCCGCCGTTATAAAATAGCAATCCGCCATGGAACAAGCGCGCCTGCTCTTAAAAGTAATGCGAGATGACGCTCCGATTGGTTTATTGCACGTTACGCCCAAACCACACCTAGCTACTTCAGACCAACCCATTTTAGATTTGCGTCAGACGCAAGAGTCATTTATCCCGCCATTATAATAGCAACAGCGCCGGAGATCCACCCACAAAGCTACTTGCGTTTCACGTTTAATACTTGCGTTTCAGATCGTTAAAATAGGGCCCTGTATTCAGTGCAGTCTTTTCTAACCGTCTCCCAGTGGTTTAAAAGAAAATGCATAAATTGTTAATGTAAAAGATGCTTTTTGTGTTGTATAATCCTTAATGTACTTCAGGTTTTGAGTCAACAGGGCTTGAGGAGAATATCTTCGTTCTCCTATGAGATTCAAAATGTCTCTGTTTAAAGAGCCAGCAACATCTGTGTCTGCGTTTGATAGAATATTTATATTGTAAAACAGCTTGCATAACCAGGAATATTAAGTAAAATGAACCTCTGCAGTTTTTTTACTTTGTCATTCAGCTAATATTTGTTTTTCAAACTAGAAGGAGTTTCTATAATTTTGGCCAGCCCATTTATCTCCAAACTGATCATGCAGTTGAATCAACACCTCTCTAACATAACATACTTTTTTTTGCAGGACTGTTGCATTAGACTGCATTCGTTTTAGATACATGTACCTGACTGACTGTATTTGCTTTGCTCAATTTTGTGTGATGAGTAAATAAATATAATTAATTTTAAAGAATCAAAATACATTAAAGACTTGACTTCACTCCTCTGCCAAAATATAATAAACCATAAATCATCTACTCTAATAACCACTGACACTTACACAGAGTTATGGGATAAATCACAACACTCAAAGACTCAAACTATTGGGCAATATTCAGGAACGACGACTTCGACAGCTTACCTCAAAATCATATTCCCACTTGCCAACATACTAAGTGAAAGGAGAGAACATGAGAGGAGAGACTCAGCTGCTTGGGGTAGAAAAAGCAACTCAACTTCTGTGCTGCTAAAAAACTGACACACAGCACCATCTGGTGGCAACAAACGGGTACTCCTTTTCCTACTTTGCACAACCCAAATCCTCCCCAATGACACACAGGAAAACACAATCAATCAGCCGTTCTTCAAAGTCATTTTTCCAAACATCAGGCATCAGGAAGCAGAGAATGTCCGCCTGCAAATGCAGCCAGGTTATGGATTATTTGGCGGCTTTGGAGGAATATGAATCCTACCTCGGCATCGTACTCGAACATCTGATTGCCCTTCATGTGGTGACACTTGAGCATGACAACGGGTCCGTTGATGCGCGAGACGTCCAGACAGAGGTCATCTGTCCTAATTTCTTTATCCGCCGTGTAAGAGAACACCTGGGAAACAAGACGTCTCTATCAGAAGATGAAGCATCAACATCATTAGCTTAGCTTTCTAGAAATGTATGCAATCATAGTGCTGAAAAGTGGCTTTAATGAGAGCATATGTGAATAATTTACACTTTTATCCGTGATTTTATTTTTGATTTACAGTCTTCATGGTTTTTGTTAGGGATAGACCTATTATCGGCCCTGGCTTATTATCGGGCCGTTTTTTGGCAGTTTGAAGATTATCTGTATCTACGTTTTATTTGCCTGATATCCGATAAAGTTAATGAATTAAAAAGTGCGCTATTTTGGCTGCGCTACAGCTCTGTGTCTGTCCCTCTTCTTCGGTTTCACTCACCACTGAGTCCGACTTAATGTCCCGCCCACAACACTATCTGATCTTTTATTTTGAAAGTTTCTCATTCATTAAATAATTGCTTAAAGCATTTAAAAAAAAAAAGTTTTGTTTTGGAGTTTGTAAAATTCCCAAATCTTAATTTTAAAAGGGGGACTATGCAGTTTTTTTTAGCTTAATTTACCTTAATTGAACAGCTTCGGAGTCATTGGAATGGTTATATGACTTTTTTCGAGTTGAACGGTGGTCAGCTCGCTCCCCCCTAGCGCCTGTGAGCTGAAAAACCACCCTTGCAACTTTGGGCCAGCGTGATATCACGTCTCGAAATGCAACGAATTGCTTCACGGCACTGCACACATACGCCCATTCAGTTACTGGCTAACAAGGTAGCGATGAAGTTTTTCACACTATTATCATGGCTGAGCTGGCAAAAAAAAAGCAGAAAGCTAGGAAAGCATTGTCGGAGGAAAAGAGAAAGAGGAAACGGCAGACTGACCAAGCGAGGAGTCAGATGCAAGTAAACATAGGAGCTGCCAAATATCTATTCCGAAGCTGTAGTGGGAGCTCTATAGAGAAACCTGCGAGCAAAAAGCAAGAAAACAGCAAAGAAATGGCCAAAACTGCATAGCGCCCCTTTATAGCAACACCAAAGCACTTTTCCTCTTCGGTCCCCCTACATGTTGGAAGCGGAATTGTCCATTACCGCTATCATATGTCTCATTAGGTCTCATTTGAACTACAGATCCGCTACCCAATCTGGCAAACTTGCATAGTGCGGTTATAGCCGATAGAGGGCCGCAAAGAGAATGCAGAAGTGCCGTTCACCCTTTTATGAGTTGATGAACCACTGAAACCATTTTGGAAATATTATTTTAAAAAGGTACAAAAGAATCTTTGGTGTTGCTTTAAAGATTAAAATTTTCACTGTAAAAAAAATAAATCGGTTCCAAGTATCGGTCATCGGTTTCATTAACTAGTAATAAATCGGTACCAGCCTTGAAAAACCATCGGTCGATCCCTAGTTTTTGTGGTGCCAACCCTAATTTACTGTACAACATTAGCACAGTTTTAGTGCTTTCTACCCCCTTTTCCATGTCCTTCTGTTAGTTCAGGGTGTGTAATGCAGTGCAGCTACACACAATATGCAAGGACAGCAGGAACAATAATTAGACCAAAGTACAATCAAATTCTTGGCACACACCATCCTAAAATGCCAAAGACTTCGCAATGACCCACAGCATGGAGCCAAATCAACAAAGGACTTTACAAACGAGAAAGAAAAACTTGAATTGTATTGAAAATCTGTGGATTGACTTAAAAGTTGGCAATTCACACACACTTTGCGTCCAACCTGATTGAGCTCAAGCTTTCCAGGGAAAAAGAAATCCCAAAGCTCATGTATCGAGGATAAAGAAGAATCAAAGGCTCGGCTTGTTCAAAGTTAATCTAAAAGAGATTTATTCTACATTCCACTTACAACACAAAATACCTTGAAAAGTTTCCAGTTAGTGTTCATAGCACATTGTGTGTAGATACTTTTAAAAACTGAATCCAGATTACAACCAGTAAATATTATATGTATTAAGTGTTACTTTTCCCCTCACCTGGTTTCCACCCATGCCGTGACAGTTGAAAAAGCCAACTTTCTCATTCTCTTTTCTTCCCATGTTGTCCACGCACTGGTTGGTCTCAACATTTCTGATCTACAGGCAGGAAGAAAAAGAAAAAATTACATAAGTTAATTTAACTCTAATTTGAAATTAACTTTCTGTCTCTAGATGCAGTAGGCTAATTTCATACTTATTAGCAACTAAACCAAACAGAAGCCAGCCAAGTCCTGCTCAATGTGTCTCATTAAAAAATAATCATCTTTTTCTCTTCGTGTTCATTACTTTCCTCTTTTTATTGCTACTGTTGAAGTTTTAGGGAACTTTTAGTGTTACACTCAGATTTTATATTATACAGTGCCTTGCGAAAGTATTCGGCCCCCTTGAACGTTTCGACCTTTTGCCACATTTCAGGCCTCAAACATAAAGATATAAAACTGTAATTTTTTGTGAAGAATCAACAACAAGTGGGACACAATCATGAAGTGGAACGAAATTTATTGGATATTTCAAACCTTTTAAACAAATAAAAAACTGAAATATAGGGCGTGCAAAATTATTCAGCCCCCTTAAGTTAATTCTTTGTAGCGCCACCTTTTTCTGCGATTACAGCTGTAAGTGGCTTGGGGTATGTCTATATCAGTTTTGCACATCGAGAGACTGACATTTTTGCCCATTCCTCCTTGCAAAACAGCTCGAGCTCAGTGAGGTTGGATGGAGAGCGTTTGTGAACAGCAGTTTTCAGTTCTTTCCACAGATTCTCGATTGGATTCAGGTCTGGACTTTGACTTGGCCATTCTAACACCTGGATATGTTTATTTGTGAACCATTCCATTGTAGATTTTGCTTTATGTTTTGGATCATTGTCTTGTTGGAAGACAAATCTCCGTCCCAGTCTCAGGTCTTTTGCAGACTCCATCAGGTTTTCTTCCAGAATGGTCCTGTATTTGGCTCCATCCATCTTCCCATCAATTTTAACCATCTTCCCTGTCCCTGCTGAAGAAAAGCAGGCCCAAACTATGATGCTGCCACCACCATGTTTGACAGTGGGGATGGTGTGTTCAGGGTGATGAGCTGTGTTGCTTTTACACCAAACATAACGTTTTGCATTGTTGCCAAAAAGTTCGATTTTGGTTTCATCTGACCACAGCACCTTCTTCCACATGTTTGGTGTGTCTCCCAGGTGGCTTTTGGCAAACTTTAAACGACACTTTTATGGATATCTTTAAGAAATGGCTTTCTTCTTGCCACTCTTCCATAAAGGCCAGATTTGTGCAGTATACGACTGATTGTTGTCCTATGGACAGAGTCTCCCACCTCAGCTGTAGATCTCTGCAGTTCATCCAGAGTGATCATGGGCCTCTTGGCTGCATCTCTGATCAGTCTTCTCATTGTATGAGCTGAAAGTTTAGAGGGACGGCCGGGTCTTCGTAGATTTGTAGTGGTCTGATACTCCTTCCATTTCAATATTATCGCTTGCACAGTGCTCCTTGGGATGTTTAAAGCTTGGGAAATCTTTTTGTATCCAAATCCGGCTTTAAACTTCTCCACAACAGTATCTCGGACCTGCCTGGTGTGTTCCTTGTTCTTCATGATGCTCTCTGCGCTTTACACGAACCTCTGAGACTATCACAGAGCAGGTGCATTTATACGGAGACTTGATTACACACAGCTGGAATCTATTTATCATCATTAGTCATTTAGGTCAACATTGGATCATTCAGAGATCCTCACTGAACTTCTGGAGAGAGTTTGCTGCACTGAAAGTAAAAGGGCTGAATAATTTTGCCGCCCCACTTTTTCAGTTTTTATTTGTTAAAAAAGTTTGAAATAGCCAATGAATTTCGTTCCACTTCATAATTGGGACCCACTTGTTGTTGATTCTTCACAAAAAATTACAGTTTCATA
Source organism: Perca fluviatilis (assembly GCF_010015445.1). Lineage (NCBI taxonomy): Eukaryota > Metazoa > Chordata > Actinopteri > Perciformes > Percidae > Perca > Perca fluviatilis. The sequence goes on along the minus strand of NC_053123.1, from coordinate 15,644,080 downwards.
TCTTTATGTTTGAGGCCTGAAATGTGGCAAAAGGTCGAAACGTTCAAGGGGGCCGAATACTTTCGCAAGGCACTGTATATCATGTTTTGGTCCCAGCCTCTCTTTTCTTTGTTTCTTTGTCTTTACAAGTCACAGCTTTGCGGTAGTGGAAACCTTACGTGGCAGACAAAACTGACATTTACAGTAGTCATCAAAGACTATTTTAGACAAGGTTTAGTGACTAGCGATTCATTTCCAAACTGCAATCATGAAAAATGCATGTTTATCACCATGTCGATCAACAGAATATTAATCGGAAACTATTTCAATAAGCCAATAATTGCTTGTCATTTTATAAGCAAACATGCCAAATATTTGCCAATTCTAATTTCTTAAATTTGAGGCTTTGTCATATATCATTATAAACTGAATATATTTGGGCTTTGGACTGTTGGTCCAACAAAGAAGACATTTGAAGATGAAATTATAGCAGGCATTTTTCCCTTTTATTTATTTATTTATTTTTTTTTAGACATTTTATATGTAAAATGATTAATTAACAAAATCCTTCTCTATATAACAGATATGTCACAGTTTTCCATTTTCCACACATTATCTTCACTTTTACAGCTGGATAAGTGATCTGACTGCACAGCCTGACTGACTTCACAGTCAACTCAGCTTTCTAATGAACTAATGCTACCACAGAGCTAAAGCTCAGCTGGCTCTATATGTTGCCTAATATGTCTATCATGCAGGAACAGAATGGTGTTCAGTGATATAAAACCTAATGGTTCCAGCTGTTAAAGAAGGGCTGACTATGTGTTATGGAGGATGAGAATCAGTCGGGAGAGGTCTGGTGTAGAGGAAGATTGGAACTGAGGCGCTGCAGTGGTAAAAAAGAGAGAGAATCCGCTTGCAGTAAAGCAGAGCAGCACAAATGAAACAATCTTCTCCTCCTCAGCTCTATGAATGCTGCAGGATTACAACCTATTTCACCAGTTCTTCAACGGACATTACTTTTAAATGGCTCCCGTCTATCGTACAGACAGAGCACTGCATGTCAGGGATGACTTTACCCCATGCTGCACTGATGTCGACACGGAGCCACAGGCATCAAGAGGCAAATTCAGGCCTCTTAAAAACTTTTCTGTGTGAGGGGGAACTAACTAATAAAAGGAACTCAAACTTCTGTTATCTTAAAAACAATTAACCATGAATTCTCACGGCTTAGCTGCAAATTATCACACAGTTCCCACAATCCCCTTTCTCATTTCTTAAGAAACTACTTTGTATGCTCCATCTCTGCTTATTAAAGTAATCATTTGATGAAAAATATCCTCAGTTTTTTCAGATTTGTAGAAGACGGAATACATCTTTTAATAACAAACTGCACAACTTGCTGGTTAACAATTTACAGAGATTTAGAGAAAGAGTTGGACTCAAATGCACTTATTTCTGCCTTTAATCATTCATGCTTGCTTAGTACAACACAAAACTGGGCCATGCGACTGTGTAGAATGTATATATGAGCCTTATCTCAGCTACCCAGCATGCATAGCAGAACTGTGTAAACATGTGGGATCAATACTGACTGCGTGAACATCCCCTTGTTTGTTTATCCTTCACGTTCAATACGAACAGCTTTGGATGTCTGGTTTTATCTTGGTTCGTTCAGCCTTTCCTGGATCCTGAGATTTTCTGATTTATCTCCGAGTGATATTGTATCTTTCTGAGAACAACCTAGAAGCTACAAGGACGTACAGTATCTGACTGAATTCAGAGGGAGGCAGTCTGCATCTGCTGCATTATGGGGGATTATAGTACGAGAAAGCTCATACTTCACCAAGTGAGTAGTATCTTCTCGGGATCTGGGAGTCTGGGTAGATGTTCTCCAGATACCAGGAGAACGGTTTGCACTTCAAGGCCTCGCGGAGGTCTTTACGGGAAGAAACGTCTCCGTAGTCCACGCGCATCACACCTGCAGACAAAATGCCAAGACAAGGATTCAGACATATGTATCACTCAACAGTATCAGTCAGTATTTACATTTTTTTGAAGCACAGTTCTGTTTTCCTACACCACCAACATTAAACACCAGAGGTACCATTTATGGATTTTCTATTACTGATAAGTAACACATAAATCACTTCATTTCTGCAAAGAGGGAATGTGAGGAAACTTAGTTAAATCCCATTTATACACACAGTGTATTTATAAATAAGGCATCTCCTTCAGAAACGCACAAATGCAACAATTGTGTAATACCGTGGGTCATGCTGTATGTTATTTTAGCCAAAATGGTGACAGCATGATGTATTAGCCTTGATCTAACTGAAGACTGAGAAAGAAATTAGACAGCGACTGGGCACAGACACTTACAAACACATTAGGCAGATGGTTTCTTCCCAGAGTGCCACTTAAGGAATCATAGCTTGCATATAGATAGATCCAGGGTAGTAAATTATAATGAAAGAGCGTGATTGCAATAAGGTTAAATAGTATACATGATTCAAAACCAACCAACATGTTAGACCTAGTATGGCGTTGTGTATTTATCTATCAAACACCAGCCAGACAATGCAAACAGCACCTTCTTCAACACTAATCACGTCTTACACTTTAATCTGTGAAATAAAAAGAATCTCAAATTGGCAGATAAAAGCTAAGAGCTGAAGGCCACTCTTCCTCCCCTGGCTCTCTATGTCCCCTTCTTTCTCCCTCTCTCTCTCTCTGTAGGGCCTGAGCATCACATGTTGCAGATGATGAATAGTCTCTTTGATCTTGAAATCACCAGTGCAGAAAAGGGACGAGGAGGGAGATGCACTTTAAATAGGATCACTAGATGCCACTACCAAACTCAGCCTGAGCAACATACTGTCTTTCTCTGTGCCAATAAGTGAGGTCTGGCAGCAGTGTGGCCCAGATCATTCTCCCTAACGTTCTGGAGGAACAGACGGTCATTGTGGGGCCACAATACGCCGAAAGACTCATCTATCACAACCGCTGCTCCGTGCAGGACCTGAGAATCCTGCCCGACTGTGTGGAGAAGGAGGACATAATTTGAGCCATAAAATCAGCAGACAACGATGATCCCTATAGGTTGGCAGGCATCTAAAACACTTAACCAGAGATTTACGGGACACGGATGTCTGCTAAAGAGTAATCACATTACTAAGTCGACAGATGGAGGGGCACTCATCTCTCAATCTGCACTGTCCTGAGCTCTTTGAGCTCTGTCAGAGAGAAGTCTATGTTGGAGAGGAGACCATCTTTGACACATTTCTGAACTCAATGTTAGAGGAGCACTTAAGAAATGTGTCTGAAATTAGGAATTAATTAATCCCAGTTTGGAGATGACAAAAGCAGAATTCAATTCCAGTGTGAGCCGAAGGGGAGTGAGTAAAAGGAGAAATATAAATTTTTAATGAGCAAGATAAAACGTACCATGGCAAGAAAATGAAAGAATAAAAGAGAGCAGACAAGTCTTTCCTTTTCACACTAATTTGCTAAATGTAATATCAGCGAGCACTGGGAATGAGTATTGTTCATATCAGTTTTGAACGGTGGTGCGCAATGAATAAAACATCTATCAAATCCCTGACTGAACTACACATTCCCTGAAACTTTTAAAACATGCAGAATCCATATGCCATTTTAGCCAAGTCGTCCACATGTGACGCTTCTATTCCAGTGGCAGAGAGATGCAGTGGCCCTGCAGCTCTGTACCTGGTGATATGATATAGAAGAAATCTTTGAAATCATCCATCCAAACTTCAGCCAGGCGCCTGTTGTTCTTGCTGATGACTTGGCCCGTTCCTCCGGGGAAACTGTACGGGGTGGCCTTCCGGAAAACGTGGCCCACGTGCGAACATGTTACAATTTCCAACGAGCCACCGCACTGCCAGATCTGCAGACACATGCACACAATGTAGCTTTATATATAGCGTGGCATGAAAGCAGACAAATACAGTCAATACAAAACTGATACAACCGTTGGTAAATGCCAGTTTCCTTATTTGATCGTTCCTCACCTTGAGGTAACACAGAATTTGAATCAAATCTGTCATCAATAGGAACAATAAATATTTATTATATGTAATAATATATGTTTTTAATTCTGAAAGCAAGAAGGTTTCCAGGAGGAGGCTTCAACAAGAGACCATATTATTCCCCAATATCTAGATTTTGTGTTTTCTTATACAACATCTAGCTATGACAGTGGACGTGTGTCAACTGTAGACCTGAGACCTAAGAAAGAAAGCATAAGACAACTTTTATGCTCTTCTTGTGTTTCATCATTCATTAAGAGGTTTCTTTTTAAAATCTCTCATTTCCCTTTTAACCTGCATCTTATAGTCCAAGAGAGCAGGAGGTGGTCTTAAGCCTGGACTTTATTTTCCCCATGTCACTGCTGCCTGTTAGCCTGGAAATCTAGACCCAAATCCGAAAGATTAAGGGTCTGGCTAGGAGTAATGAAAATGGCGGCACCAAGCATGCATTTGAAAATATCACTGCACGCAATTGTTTACAATGTTTACTGATCGATTCGATTCTGTTTAGCTCGCCTCTTGCCCACCTATATCAGATACAACGATGTGATTGGTGCAGCTTGGCTCCAAGGGCATGGGTAATGAGCATCATTACTCATTGCCAGAGTGACTCGCTGAGCAAATTCAAATTGTGCTCTCGCGAGAACTCTGGATTTCCAGGGTAGCTGCCTGTAGCAATAAACACATTTTATAGTCTACCAATCAATCAATCAAAATTTATTTATATAGCACTTTACAAAAACCAATGTAATCTCCATTCAGTCACGAGTGAAGCTGCAGATCAATCAATGTGCAATCTGATGTGAGCTATTAATAACCTCTTTTCCTTTTCTCCCTCTAAACATTAAGAGACATTCGAATCAGAATGTGAATTTTGGAGAGGTAAGGACATCTCATTTCACTAAACTTGTATTTCCATGATTCATCTTTCTTTGCATCTCTCCCTTGAATCTTAAGTAGAAGTTGGGATGATTCAAGGAAAAGATGCAAGTAAGGGAAACAATGATACAATAAAGGGAGATGGCATATACCCGTTGATATCAACCAACTCTGGTGACATGATAGCATCGAGATAGCATCCTCGCTGGTCTGTCACTCACTCGAAAAGACATTTCCAGGTTCTCTCCGCCCCAGATATCCATCCCTGGATCGTAGCTTCCTATTTCTTCAAAGTATGTTTTGTCTATGGAGAATAATCCTCCTGCCATGGTGGGAGTCCTGCAAGAAAAGCCCAAAAAATCCTTTCGCAATATTGCATCTCTTCCTGTTGGATTTATTAGTACAATAGTGTAGCTCTGAGGAACGGATATAACAATAATAATAATAATAATAATAATAATAATAATAATAATAATAATAATAATAATATAAGAATATAATAAAGACCAATTTGTTTGACAATTTGAAGAGGGGTAATTACTTTTATCTTTTAAATGACCCTATGTTAAAGTTGGCACTTAATTAAGGATTTGGTTTGTTGCTGGGAGTGATTTGCATACAGATGACAAAGTGTGCCTAGCTTTGTGTAGCCAAAAAAAGGCAACTGTCAGCAGAGTTTCTGTTTTTCTATTTTTTAAATAAAGGAGCTCATGCATACTTGGACTATAACAGAGCACAATCACTATATCAGGGTGCTATTTAGGCAGTTGCCTGCATCAGTGGGATACACAGAGAAAAGAAAGATCTATTTCTATCTACAGGATGAAAATGGCACTTTTCACAATGTGTGAAGAAATCTAACTATCCATGTCTTCCCTGTAGCCTGCTGTCTCCACAGATATACCCACTCTCAGCTCGGATGAGAAACTAGCATCTGCTAGAACTTAGATAAAGTGTCTCTTCACCTTTATTGTACAATTTGACCTACTTTCTCTTAATGCTTAATCAAAAAGCATCACACAAGCAGAAAGTCAGTAACACACGGCCCTAAAAAATGATCTCAATTTAGCTTCAAAAGGAGGACATTTTCATTGTGTACCTGACAGGAAGTGTTCTGTCCCCCTTGCGTCGATCCATCTCCCGCTGGGGAACAGAGTACCAGCGAAAATTCAGCTTCCAGTTGAATCCACCATAGGTCATATCTGAGCCTGCCATGTACTCAAACGTCTCGTCGCTGATGACATCGATGATAGGGCACACCACTGATGTCCTGAAAGACACAAAAAAATACAGTTATATATAGATTATATAATAAATGCAGCACTGCTAAAGATTTAAAAAATTATATATAAATTTGATTTTTTTCTCTGATGAAATGCACAACAGTGAAACACGATCAATTGCATTTTAAACACAAGTGCCATATCGTGATAGTGTATCTCAGAATTGGACAAAATGTTACCATCACAAACCTAATATGAACCAGCCCTTTTGACCCTCTATGGATCTACCTAAACGACCTGTATGATTAATCATGTCAACTTGCAACAGACTGTATACTATCTGCACCATCTCATCAGTCTGCGGCCATACTTATAGACATCAATACATCTGCAGCAGCATTCAGTAAAAGTGTAATGGCCCCATGATATAATATTCTGAGTTATATGACACTGATTTCGTCCTGAGGGAAAATGAATGTGTCTAACCTCAGATATGTGATGGCTCGCAGAAGAGTCGTTATCAATCCATCCATTCATTCATGTCACACACACGCACGCATGCACGCAGATACACCCTCTGTTTTTTTTTAACAAGCAAGAAACAATCCCTTAATGTTATGATAAATAACAGTAACCAAATAAACATCTTGTCACTTTAAATTAACGCATTTTATAGTCCCTTAACATGTCTTTGTCCACTTTAATCTGAATCTAAACAGCGCCTACTAGCTCCAGTTGAGTTACACAAAAATAAAGCTTTAGTAATTGGAGCCAACTTTTCCCTCTATGGCAGCAGCAGAAGCAGACGATGCAAAATGATTATCTTCTCCTATCAGCAGCATCAGGCTCAAACAGTGTATTCATACTGATACTTTGCTTTTTGCTTTCCCTACAATATTCAGATAGAGCTTTGGCTCAAGCATGCGATGATGCAACTGAAGGGAAATGTGATGATGTAAGTAATATTAAAGCATGCATCAGGACAGAACAGGCAGAAGTTTAACAATGAGAAGCTCATAAGCACCATAGCAACATGCATCATCATCATGCAACATATCAGTGTCTTAAATGTCATCATTCTATTTTAAATATTCCGTGTGGTCTATTTTGGCTCTTACCTGTCTTCTTTGATGCGCGCCAGCAGGGGCTCCAGCCAGCCAACAGTACACTCGCAGTGAGCGTCCAGGAAGGTGATGACCTGACCTTTGGTGGCGGCCGCCCCCCTCAACCTGGCTCTGATTAGACCTGAACGCTGCTCCATCCTAAGGATCCTCACTGGCACCTCCAGACTCCGCACATAGTTCTCCAGTTTCTTCTTCAAGAAGTCTGAAACAAACCAACAGACATTCCAGCAAGAGTGCTCTTGCAGAGTAATGCAATTCAACAGAGCTTAAAGAATTTGTCAAGTATCCATTAGTCAATAAACTGAAATATGACTTAAAATATAAATTTATTTTCAGAATTGTTGTCAACTAATTTTGTAACAAATGCCAAAAAAATAATGGCTTCTCAAATTTGAATATTTGCTGTTAGTCTAAATTGCAAATCTTAGGGTTTGAACTGTGGGTGAGCAGGACAAGATATCTAAATATGTCAACTTGGGCTCTGTGAAACTATTATTACTATCAACAGGTTCTGATATAGAATAGATCGTTATTGTCATTGTGCTTAGAACCATCAAGTAAGTAAGTAATCGCTAATAAAAACAAATAAATTTTTTTGCTAAATATACAAAAACAAGCGATAAAAACAACAACAACGACGACGACGTACAATGTTGGTTAACATACATGTTGGATATATGTTAGCATATATCCAACATATAATCTCTTAATCCAGAATATAATAGGCTGATTAATCGAAAACACAAACAACTGTGACTTGAAGCACTATAACTCAATGTAGTTGGTGTTTTTATTGACGGTCTCTGTTATCGTAGTAAAAAGCTACGCTGTGTTTCTTATATTCCATGTTTGGTGATCCACTAAGCCTAGTTCAGAGTTTTGTGTCCCATATCGGTCACATTGATCATCAGCCTACTTGAGTTTAAAATGCATGTCCTGTATACTTTACTACAAAAGCAGTTAGTGTAGACTACCAACCTCGCTCGCTGGCATCGTCGACTAGCAGGACCTCCACTAGCAGGTGTCTGGGAGAGCGGTTGATGACACTGTGGACTGTCCGCAGCAGGGTGCTCCACGCCTCGTTGTGAAACACGATGACAATGCTGGTGTTTGGCAGGTCATCTGGATACAGCTTGGTCTTACAGCTGATGGAGCAACAGTAAATACAAAATGAAATCATTAAAAGTAAAATTGAACAGAGTAAAGTTAAACAACGTTCGAGTATCACTGAGCCACAGGTATGAGGAAAGTTAATTTGCAGCGCGACTTATGACCTCTCATGACAGGTTGCATATCTACTGTACTGGGTTTGTGGGAATATGTGACCAGTTGAGTTATGAGTGATTTCACTTCCTCATATTATTGTTATGTATTGCCTGTAGAGCTAACACTTTTTATTTCACAAGTTTAAAAAAGGAAAGATTGGAGAAAAATCAAAAAAAATAAAACATAATATTGTGAAGCAAAAGTTTTTTTTAATCATTTACTCATCGGTTTTCATCTGATGAGCCCTTAGATTCATGTCAGGTCCCCTTATGGGGGTCCCTACCCTCAGGTTTAGAACGACTGTTTCAAAGTGCACCCGTAAAAAGTTGTTGCAATCACTATTTACTATACTATATACTATTAACTATAACCCTAACTCATAGTGAGTCACTGTTAAGTAAAAGAAACAAACAAAATCAAAAACATAATTTAATCACATAGGATCCCACACATTTGCTGCTTAGAGCTTCTCAAATGTTTCATATTTTAATTTAACGAATGTTTTGAATACACATTTTTTAATACTAAAATGATTCATTAATTATACACACATAAAAAAGCATTAGTAGTGGCTAAACTAAACTACGACTATTGTAATACCTGAACATAATCATTTGTATCCTTATACCTAAACCATACCCTGGCCTATTATGTTGGTCTAAGACGACAGTATTGTTTTTAAACTGCAGTCACAGTGGTTCTCTACACCTGTAGCTCATTATATTGTATGAAAAGTGTCTAAGATGAGAATCTGAGTGTGTCCTACTGCTATCCAATGCAGGCGTCAGTGCAGAAACATGTCATCCGGGATTCACTGACAAATCTCTCCAAACAAAGTAGAAAAAGTAAAAGCAGCATTGACAGCTATGTCAGCACGTCCTCGGCTTGACGGGCTGTCTGTCAAAGCCAAGAGGGAGTATCTGGCACAACTTGAGACGGCGCCGTCATGGATGATTTTGAATAAAGAATGAGCTGCATTTCAGAGGTGGAGGAGGAAGTGGACAGCCGGGGCAGAAGGAGGGGTTGTGGGAGGTGACGGAGGGTGACCGAAGCCATCAGAGCAGACAGCATTGCTAGTTCAGTCCTATATATTCAAAGTGACAGCACTGACTGACACAATTAGGCCAAGAGGTTGCCTTCAAGGCAAAATCTTATTGCCGTTCAGAGGCAACGACCGGCAATTCTGCATGGTTCTGAATATTTTTCACTACACAGCTGGAGAGATTGTGCAAGCTAAGCGGTGTTCTGTAATAAAGCGGCTTGAATATTTATATTGAGTAAAGGATAGATCAGATGAATGTTCTTTTTCTCAGTAAAATAGGTCTTCTTTTGCACTATGCAGGCAAAATATTTTTAAATGTGCATCTCCACATTGCAAAAAGTCTTAGAGTTGGTGTTTTCTTGGTATAGGCAAGAATAGCATAAAAACTGTGGAATGTGGGTGTGAAAAAAAAAGACATTCTTGTGGCCTATTTCTCATGGTGTATCTGACTGGCAGAGCCTTTGGCATCCACTTAATGAAAGTTCTGTGGAGAACTAGTGCTGGGTTGGAATATTTAAACATGAATCACTTGGACAATGTCTCCACGAGAGGCGAATGCTGGTGCATATCAGCAGCCCGAGATGAATGTGCTCATGTTTCACACAAATTGCTCCTTGGATTTTCATTAAGTGCTCAAGTTGATCTTGAGTGGCAGTAAACAAAACCCTACTCCCATTCAAATGTCAGAGCGAATGTACACACTTGAGGGATCTAATGGATTTTGCATTGAAACAGTGGCCATAATTAGAGATGTCTTTTCACATTAGATAAACTTATTAAGGCCAATAAAATCTAAAGGATTCAACAAACTTCACATTTACAAAATTACTTTAATCATCAGAATAATATTGTTTTGATAGTTTAGAGTATTTTATCTGCATCACTGTCTGCAACCCTGTTGAGACTCTTTTGACAAGCGAACATATACCTGCTTCCTTGCTGAGCCATCCAACACATTTGTCTGAATCCTGGAACAGTTTGTAGTGAACCCGGCATACAAGTCTGCTCTGCACACAGGAGTGAAATCCCATGAAATAAAGAAAAAAAAAAGCAGAAAGTATCAGCCGAAATGTCAGCTTTTTTAATAAAGAAACCGCAGCGCCTTGCAATGTGTGACAGGTATCAAAGGTTTGCAGGAAGCGAAGGAGCAGGGTGAGGACGGTGTAATGCTGGTCTGCTTGAAAGTGGATGTGTGTGAGTGTGTGTGTGTGTGTGTGTGTGTGTGTGTGTGTGTGTGTGTGTGTGTGTGTGTGTGTGTGTGTGTGTGTGTGTGTGTGTAGGTGTAGGTGTAGGTGTTAAACGGGTCAGTAGTGTGATTCACAGCATGCATCAAAGACACCCAAGCTTACGCACCCATCCAACCTCACGTCCGGCAGACTTCTGTTGAGTGCGATCATATCGCTGGCCATTAGATTGAATTGGTTAATCTTAAAGAGCTCCTTCATTTTCTCCTGGTCATCCTTGGGGACGTTCACTGCCTTGCCCATCTCCCCCGGGCCCTCGTGGCTCCGAGATATCACAGCTGAAACAAAGCAGACACAAAAACAAAAGGATATCTGAAGAGTAATCAAAACCCTTGTTGTTTTATTCTCACTGAAGATGTGACATGCTAATGTCAAATTGCATTGTAAAATAAATCACTTTGTTTTTACAGTATATTCTTGATAGGGAAACCATTCGAGAAGAACTACAGTACTGTACATTTGAAAAGCCCACTATAAAAATGCTCCACATCTCCTCTTTAATAGGGCTGAAAGTAATGAGTACTGACTGACCTCCCTGACCCCAGTCTGTTGGCTGTGGGCCCTGTTCTACCAAGTAGAGAGAGAAAATGTTATGGTTTGTCAAGAACTCAAAGAAGTAAGAGTGCAAAAGTTAAATAAATATGTGATAAATATAGTGCTATTTTGACTATAAATTAAGCTTTAATGAATGATAATGATCCACAAAGGCAGGCAAACTTAGTGGCTTCTTTTAAATCTCCTTTTCATAACTTTTTTATAAGTTATTTATTGCCAATATTGTTGTGTTATTTATTGTTGAATCTTAGTTAAAGCTTAAAGTATTTTATTTCATTGATGTTATAATTATGGATCTTGTTTTCATTCATTGTTGTTACTGTACAGCACTTTGTAACTTTGATTTGAAAAGTGCTATACAAATAATATATACAAAAGTTACTATTATAATACATATATACATAATACAAAAATGTACTCCTTTGATAAATATATAATCTGATGTGAGAGAAAAAAGTGGGTCTCTAATCTGTTTGAATTTAAATTGGTCCATGACAAAGGGAATGAACTACAGATAAATTCTGAGAGATCGGTTTTGTAGTGAAAACATTGGGCAAGGTTTATTATCCGACTCTTCGGGCTGAGGAGAGTGCAGCAAAGCATGCTAGTTCTATCTCTGTACACTAAAGGGTAAAGTGTAATTTTCTATACTGGTGGGGGAAAAAACAGAGCATAGATGTAATTTTCCAGATCAATGAGCATGTACAAAACAGGTGTTTCAAGAGCAATTCATGTACTGGTAGCACGCAGGATGTGCACATATGAACAGTGTGTTGCATTCCCTTCAATAACACTAAATAACTGCACATACAGACAATGTAATAGCATTCTCGCTTGCACTGTTAAATGGTCCTCACACATAAGTGAATGTGGAATGTGCAAGACATTTAATACATACTTCTGCTTAAGCTTTCTCCTGGTGGCTGGGGCTGAGTGGGCACTGCATAGTCTGGCAGCTATATTTCATTTTAATGTAATCGATTAGGAGGTCTTGAATTCGAAGATTTAGGAGAACGTATTAATGAATGAATGAAAAAGTAATATGACAGCAAAATCTTTTCTTACTACTAGTCTTCTTTGCTCTATACTGCTACATTCAAATGCCTGCAAAACATCAGCATTGCGGTCGTTGTTGCTGCTGCTGGGCAAAGCCAACTCCCTTCACCAAAGGTAAATAACCTCCCACGGATTTATGACTGTGCTCTCTTTAATAATCTCTAAGAGCAGATGCAGTGATTTCCATGAAAAGGGGGATACAGTTCACATTTGCTGCACGGTCCCAGGTTAAGAGGATTTCCCTAGAACCCATCATGGAGACGGGTTGGTGTGTGCTGGACTGTTAACCTCAACTGATCCTGATCTTTTGTTTACAGTGCTGCTGACACTCTTCATTTGGACACTGGCTTAAATCTGATGGACACAGCTCGAGAGCTGAGCTGGATGATTGAACAGTGTGTCCATCAAACACAGGCTCAGCCTCTCCAATCCATCAGTCTATGGCTACAGATAAAAACAGGATATGAATTTTCAGGACAAATCGTAGCAAACCACAGTCTGATTTTAAAAGTGTCAAATTATATTATACAGTATTGTAATCTGACTGTGAAAGTGGATTATTGAATAATGTGTGGAGCAGTACTGTCAGATGTGAAAACTGTAGCAGAATACTTTGTGAATTTTGTAGGAGACAAAAGTCCTTGAAATAATTCCTACTTTACCACTACATTTCTGGTCGCTTTGCTACAAATTCAATGTTCCAAATAGCATTGATAGACCCATATGTGATACACTTAATAGCCAAATGTAACTATGACTTTGTCAGAATAATATAATTCGCATTTAAGATAGCATGAATTTTGCTAAAATGAACGGCTGATGAATGCCTTTAGTCCTATTCCGAACATGGGATAATGGTGCACTTCAGCCTGTGGCCAAAATGAGTATTACAACGAAAAACACAAACCTGATCAAACCTGATCATGACAACAAAATTTCGAAAAATGATGAACACGTTTTTTTTTTCCACCTGTTCTTATCTCATAAACTTAGGAGAGAAAAAAAAACTTAGAAAATGGATTACCAGGGAAAGTCTCATTTGCCTCTCCGGGCTTCCACATAACACACAAAAATTAAACTACAACAGTAAACATGGCAAACATTATATTCGCTAAACATTAGCATGTTAGCATTGTCATTATGAGCATTTTAGCAGGCTGACATTAGCTTTTAGCTCAAAGCACTGCTGTGCCTAAGTACAGCATAGTATAGCTACTCTTAGGCTTGTTTTAACTAAAGCATTTAGTCATTTTTCTTGTAAAAGCTTATTACATCATGTTTGAAATAATGACTAGTTAACAACTTAGCTCCCTCATTATGACTATAAATCATAATTTCTCACCCTCCTTGTTTCAAAATTCTCCATATATGAAATGATACAAAACAGTCAGATTGAATATAAAAAGTCTAAAAACTCAAATGAATTTGTGTTTGCATAGTAACACAGAAAGGAGCAGAGGAAACAAACTCTCTGTAGCATTTTCTAAGCCTGACACACTCTCCTCCTGACACAGAGGATTCATTATAAAAGATGACGGTGATCGTCTGGGAAGAAAACAGTGGCCCGGTCTGTCCTTGGGTCTATCAGTCTAATTCAACGTGCCTGCCTGTAGCTTTATCCCAAGCAATTACAGTGAAAAGGTTCCCCTCGCGCTCACAGGTAATGAGTCATCTGAGACACAATCACTCACATTTCAGTGCTTAACTAAACATTCACATCTCTCTGTCAACCTGTCCATTATGCGATTATAAACTCATAATTCTGACAAATTAGCAATACATGTGCAACTCTAGACTCTCCAAACATTTGCCACATATGGTAACGGTTAACCTATTCTATACTATATTCCATTATTGCCATGTGTTGTAAGCTGAACTCTTTGATCACAGAATCCTCTTGTTGAGGTGGACTGAAGATTGTCCTCTAGCTCTTTCCATTCTCGCTGTTTTGATGCGCACCTTCACCCCAACTGCAACGTACTGTTTTTCTACAAGCCCAAGTGAGGCAATGCTCACACAAAAAACAAGGATTCAAGGCAATTAAGATCAGAAGTCTTGTACAACTTCTAAGTGCAATATCTCTGTCTCTAAACAATAATAATTCACAGCTAGAATTATATTTTTGTCCTCTGAAAAAAACAGCTAAAAGTAACATTCAACAAACCCTTTGATATGTTCTCACCTCAGCGCTATTGCGACATTAATGCAATGTTATTACATTCAAATTAATAAATTACTTACAATATAGCTATATGTTCTACTAACACAGATATAATGTGAATGATAGAATTACTATTTTATTGGCATAAGCATAAAAAAAAGCTATAAAAGGAAACTATGTACTTCTGTCGTCATTTTTTGGGTTTTAATGGATATGCTTCTACACCTTCGAAAGAGTAATACTGTGACTAAAAAAAAAATAAAATAAAAATACTAAACCCTGAAATTGAAGATGTTCAGGATGGAAAATAGTACTGTACGTATACATGTACTGCAACACTAAACATAGATGCAGTGATTCACAACAGAGATGCACTGCAATCCAGTGCCAACTGTCATTGAATTCCATTTCATTTTTAAAAACTATAATATGTGGCACACAGCTTTGTCTTGTTGATGCTCAGGGGACTCCGAGGGGCCCACTGCAGTTACAACATAGAAACTGAGTTATATTTTTTTTCTGGGTTTCTTACAGTGATGCAACGGTCCGGCTGTGAACACACTACCAATTTATGATGTTGAAAATAATTAAAGTGTTAAATTCTATATAGTCTCAATAAACCAATCGTATCTCGTAGTTCGCCTTGTGATATTTTATTTTCAAATACAAAGGAACTAATTGTTGTATCCTAAAGAAAGTTTCATAATCAACAGTTATTCAACTTCTCTTTTTCTTTCATAAATGGCAAACCTGTGAAAAGTTACTGTAGATGATTACCAGAGGAAGTCTCATTAATGCTTACAGGGGCTGTAGCTGTCTCAGGACAGACCTCAGTCAACAAATAGATGGTTGGTTCAGCCAAATTAAAACATGCACATTTGATGTGAGCAAAAAAAAAAAAAAAAAAAGGAGCAAAAGACTTTTTTATTTATGTATAAATTCCTACAAAATGTATTCAATAATGGAAATCAAAACCTACCAACACCAAGAAGGGCAAAAAAGAAAGTTTAGTGGGTAAATTTCTCAGGGATACCATTACTCTCGCTAATACGTTTTGTATTATAGCTTTGGTCACTCTGTAGAGAGCTTTCTAAAGTGTGAAAAAATAACAATGATGATGTCAAGGGTTATCTCAGATTGGGATTGAGAAAAGAAACAAAAAGCTTTTTCCTCTTCTTTAATCTCTACCTTACGACTCCACCAACTTTATGGAGTTAAGACAGAGTTAAGTTACTGGTGAACAAAGTCAAACATTTAGCAGCTATGGACAAAGATATTTTGGAGTTGGTGGAGACCATAAAAAAAAAAACTAAGTCAACGTACATTCCTCAGGAGTCCTGCAGCTTTAAAGGAGACCATTAATATTGGCTACACAATCATTAACAGGTAAAAATACTTCTAGTAAGAATTCAATACAGCTAAAGAACAATGGCATGCTTTTGCAGGATCCATCTGCTGTGGCACAGACAATAAATGAGTATTTTGTTGATTCTGTGGATACCATAGCCAAAAGTTTCCCTGTGAAATATAATTACCTACCTGTGATTAGCTCAGACTTGATAATTGAGCCCCCACTATATCCAAAATCTGTATCCATATTCGATGTGGAAAAGGTAATCACACAGCTTAAGTCTTCAAGAGCAAAAGACATGTATGGGATGGACACACTCATACTAAAACAAATAGGTCAATCAATCATGGGTCCACTAACACATATCATTGTGTCACTTGATCAAGGGAAATTTCCTGAGTCATGGAAACTTGCTAGTGTCATTCCTATATTTAAAGGTGGTAACTCCCTTCTTACATCTAATTACCGACCTATTAGCATTTTGCCAACAGTATCTAAAGTCTTTGAAAAACTGGTTGCTAAACAAATCACCAATCATCTTAATTGCAGCTCTTTTCCTTTGCACTCAATGCAGTTTGGATTTAGGGCTAATCATTCTACAGAGACAGCAACATGTTACTTTCTGGAAAAGGTTAAATCAAATATGGACAAAGGACAGATAGTGGGAGCAATTTTTTTAGATCTTCGCCAAGCATTCAATACAGTTAACCATTCAGTTTTACTGCATAAACTTCATGCATTTAACTTTTCATCAAAATTGATTAGCCTTATTAATTCTTATCTTTTATCTTGCTCACAAAGTGTAAGAATTGACAAATATAATTCTACCCCCTTACTATTATCAACTGGTGTTCCACAGGGTTCAATTATGGGTCAAATTCTTTTCAGTTTATACATTAATGATTTACCATCTTTGTGTAAGAACTGTGACACTTTGATGTATGCAGATGACACAGGTATATTGGCCTATGGGAAATCCACAGAGGAAGTTGCCTCAAAACTAACAGAGGCCATGTCATTGATCGCAATCTGGCTTGAACAATCCTGTCTGCAATTGAACATATCTAAAACAGTTACCATGTTCTTTTCAAAAAACAATATAAATATAAAACCCAAAATTATAATATCTGGAGAAAGATTACAGGTCGTCACAGAATATAAATATTTAGGATTACATATAGACTCAAACCTCAACTTCAAAACTCACATTAAAAAAGTTAGTAATAGGATTAAGTTCAGTCTAGCAAACTTCAGATTCATTAGAGACTTTCTTTCAACAGAAGCTGCTAAATTATATTTCTTTTCCATGATTTTATCCCACATAACATATTGTTTAATAAGCTGGTCCAATACCCACTCTACAACAATAAAACCATTAGAAATATTATACAAACAAGCATTAAAGATATTGGATAAAAAACCATACCACTATCACCACTGTAGTATTCTGAGGAAATATCAGTTACTTACCTGGCTCATTAAATTCAAAAATATCTGTTTAATTTATAAAATTAGACATGGTTTAGCACCTCCTCCACTTTGTGATTTTATACATTTTAGATCCAGTGAGGTTAGGGTAACTAGAGGAGCAGTGAGGGAAGACTGCATTATCCCCCAGAGAAAAACTG
The DNA here is from genome assembly GCF_010015445.1 of Perca fluviatilis. NCBI lineage: Eukaryota > Metazoa > Chordata > Actinopteri > Perciformes > Percidae > Perca > Perca fluviatilis. Next base: position 15,626,520 of record NC_053123.1, on the reverse strand, counting down.
CTTTTGGTCAAGCAGTGTTCTCCGTAAGAGCAGTTCAGCAAGGGAACACAGTGCCGGCAACCATTAGAGAGTCTTTGTCATTCTTTTCATTCAAAAAGAATGCAAAAAAATGGCTGGTAGAGAGCCAAACTTGTGGGCACTAATGTTTTCTGAGTGTTTTTAAATGTTGTATCAGTATTTTATATGAATTGTATTCTTTAACCATAATGTGTTATATGTAATTTTATACCTATCATTATTTTTAAGGCTGCCTCTTCTACATCTGGCTGGGGTACTACCGATGAAAATTAGCACTTTGAGCTAACTCGGGAACATTTACATTGTTTTAATGTTGATTAATGTTCACTGTCCCCTTTCAAATAAAGAAATTGAATTGAAATTGAATTAACTGAATGGTAATTAGTGTGACCTAACAGAAGGGCTTATAAAAAAAAAAAATCATATAGGGTAAATTGATTACAATCAAAAAGTGTGAAATGTGAATAAGTGCCAGATTAAGTGGAGGCTGTTCAGTTTTTGGCTGAATGAATAGGATTAAAACTAAAACACCTGCAGTTTCACAGAAAACCGGTGTCAGACAAATTCTAAAACATATATTTAGCAAATTATCATATTTAAGCTATTTCAAAGCAACTCCAACGTAACATTAGACTTTGGTATGGTAATCAGTCTCAATAGCTGGCAGCTTTGCCTCTTTCTAACCAGCAGCTTAGCGAGCCTCTTGAAAACCTGCTTACTGCAGGGCATGTGAGGAAATGAACTCTGCTAAATAGGTACTGTGGTTTAGGTTGATCTCTGTAACAAACGCAAGAACGAAGATCATTTCAAACTTACAGTGCATGCTACAGGTAAATTAACAAGATGTGTATCAGTCCAATTTGACAATCCAATTAGGCTGGTAGAGATTCACTACTTCACAAAGCTACTGTAACAATCATACTGGTGCTTTTGCATTTTTGAATAACCACAAATCATGCACTTGTTACATTATTGGCAACGATTAAAAATGGCATATTTTTCTGACCTTTAAGAGAAAGTTTGGTCCCTCAGTGAACATCATCGTGTAATAGGATTTGTGAAAGATGATGAAGACTGAATTAAACAATCTAGTGAAATGTTGGAACGTTTTAAGTCTACAGCTTATATCCACAAGCTTGTTTGACTCGATGCAAAAATGCAGAGAACCTAAACAAAAAAAAGGAAATTATTTGTTAATTTTCCCCTCACTTATAAACTGGAGTCAATAACCCAACAACTTCTGCCAAGTGCTTTTCTTAAGAAGACATGTAATCCTAAAAATAGATTGGTAGATGCAAATTGCTGAACTTACCAGACTGTTCTAGCGTTCTATTATTAGCCTCACTTAGTCATTATATCCAAGTTATTGATGTTTATTTATCAAAAATCTCATTGTGAAAATATTTTATGAAAACACCAATAGTCAACCCTACAACATCGCCGCGATATCGATGTATTTGATCAAAAATATTGTGATATTTTATTTTTTCCATATCGCCCAGCTCTAGTTCCCTGGTTAAACTGGTTGTTTTGTAATAATATAATTGAAAGCAATTTTATTCTTTATCCAAGCATCTGAAAGAAAAACTAAATTAAAGCTCCATTTCATGTTATTCTGCATGAACATTAATGTAGTTGAGATTGTCTGAGCACCAGGAGAGAAATCTACCTTCCCCAACTACTACAAAACTGAAATCCAGGAAAATATGTTCAAATCAAGCTGCACTGACAGCTGCATTACCACACAGTGTGAATGTTACCTTGATAAAAAATGTAAATGTCATTCACTGTGATGAATTCAGAAAAAACAGTAGAGTTGTAGCTGATGTGCTAGATGTAGTTTACTGTACAGAATGTACAGATGTAAAGCAGTGTGTCATGTCATTACCAGAAACATGTAAAACCACACACATGGGCATCATTTTAGGAATTAAAATGTCTCTGACTCGAATAGGTTTAATAAAGATATGATTATCATTTGATTCCATTTGAGAAATTACTCTTAAAAAATTATTACATATTCAATCTCTCGCTCCTCAAAGCAGTTCACAAATTAAACTTAACTTGATTTTCTTTTTTGGGTGGGGGGGGAGAAGACATGCAGGAAATCGTCACAGGTTGGATTCGTACCCTGGACCTCTGCGTCAAGGCATAAACCTATGTGTATCCTGTGTAACCTATGTGTGTCAGTATATGTGCGCCTGCTCTACTACCGATCCAACCCAGCCACTAAACTTGATTTTCTACCCTCAATCATTCTCCAAAACATCTGCTAAAGTCCTCAAAATCCCAAAATGGACATTTAAACTTTCTCTGAGAGGTCTTACAATGCATTCATTGCAAGTCCCTTTGTCTCCTTAATACTAATTTTTTATAAAATCAAAACAAAATATTTCAATAGAAAATCCTGAAATCTGAAAAACTTACATCAAAACTTAAAGACAAGAGAGTAGGAAAGGGAGAGGGAATAAAGTGATTAAGTTACTTTACTTAATTGACCCCTTTTTGTAGGAACAACACGCACATCCAAACACATTCTACTGTGCAGGTGCGTTGGACAATAACATCAACTACGAAACAAAAGGAAAAAATCCCGCACTCTGCTCTTGCTATAGAGCATCACCTTTATTTAGAAAAACTAAAATTTTTTAAATAAAAAGTTGATGCTATAGCAAGAGCAGAGTGCAAGATTTTTTCCTTTGTTTCGTACTTAATTGACCCCTGAAATCTTTGTGTCCCATCACGTCTCTCCAGTGAATGAAAGGTGTAGCAGCAATGGTGTGGACTCACCTCGCAGGGCAGGGAGCAGCGAGCTGGGGGGGAGAAAGGGGCGTGGCTTTTTCTGGGGGGGGGGGGGGGGGGGGCTCTTTCCTTTCATCACATTTGTTGCACTCGCTGAAGTAGAGCAGCAAGAACACATCCACCAGCACCCACACTAAAGAGGTGGTCAGCACCACCTTACAGTAGACAAACCGTCGCATCACCTCCCTGGGACGTCAGCCAGGAGAGCCAAACAAGGGAGGGTCACAGCAGTGCTCAGGAGCGCTCAGTCTGCTGGTGAGACGGTTGAACTCTGAAGACGCGGCGAGGAAACAAGGAGGACACCGAGCAGGTTTGACCAAGAGGCGTCATCCTACGGGAGAGAGAAAGCACGAAATGAGAAGGTGGAATTCTAAATGACGAAAGGGATCATAATCATTATTGCAGTCATCCTGCTGTGATTCGGGATGAAAGTCAATGATTATCTAAAACAAATCAGTATAGGAAGAAAAATCTGTGAGGAACCAGATTAAAAACTGGATAAATTTTTGTCTCTTATAAAAGTGTTAAGTAATCACCTTATCCAGTTCAGACTTCACCTTTATGTTTTCATAGCTATACATAATCAGAGATTACAAAGTATTTAGTTATTTATTTGACTTTTATATTTTTATGTTAATGGAATGTTAGAGAAATAAATCAGTAGAATAAATGATTAGACTATAGACAGACACAGGTGCAACAAAAAGAACAGACAACACGCCAAAACAGATACTGTGTTTTACAGAACAAAACAGAGGTTATGAGTTAGATTTGAAACAGATGTGCAGTTGAGTAAGAAGACAAAAAAAAGAGACGAAAAGTGAAAAGAAAAACACTTCCAGTATAGCCTAATCTATACTGGATTTCTGAGGCAGATACCATACCCGATAAGTCTTGGGATAATGAGATGCCCAGGTGGCTTAGTTAAGGGTTAATCTATATTTAGCAGATCCGGAATCGGCCAGATGTGACTGCTCCACATTGAAAGTTGCTTCGACAGAGTCATCCTAAAATTCAGTATTTCCACTGTCATTAAGTCATGGCCAGTGGTCAACTCAGTTTGTAGTGCTACAGCTATCCCTGGCATCATGTTACCTTACATAAAAATGATCCCAGTGCAGGGAGATAAACAGCTTTTACATTTTGGGAAAGAGAGAACTGGTCTCAAATCAGAAGTCAGATATACCGACATGTGCCTGATGTTGGACGATATTTTGGATAGATATATTGGATGATTTAACTGTAAAGTACATGCAGAAGACAGAGACAGCCAGGGGTAAGGTCCGCCCATAGACTGTATAAAATATGGACGTAGTCTCCCTGATGTCATCTATAGGTAAAATGAAGTGCCTGACATTGGCTAACTCCCGGATAATCCGAAAAATGTGCAAAGAGGTGGAGCACGGATGGAGTTGAGGCGAGCCCTTAATTATGTACAACTTTAACCTTCAATATAATTTAGAAGGGCGAGTTATAAAAAAAAAAAACTAAATTCACCTGCCCTCCAGGGGGGGGGGGGGTTACGGGTTTCACTAGGCTTGTTCGAGATGAACTGCGCCTCGCCTGTAAAGTGGACGAGAGCAGGCGGCAGCAGCCGGGGGCGGTGACAAAAAGCCGCGGTAAAGTCGGACAGTTTTCCAGCCGTTTCCAGCAGCCTTCAGGCTGAACAGGAAGTCACAGAAACACTAACATCCTGTTAGGTCCGATTCCGATTTGATAAAATGTTATCAGACCCATAGATCAGCTTGTACACAGTCTCCAGTTGTTTTTATTAAGACAGAGTAGCTGTCAAAATACTCTACATGCGATCTGCTGCTGATGTTAATAAACAGACTGTAGATCATCCATAATCTGAACAGATTTAGTCTCTCTGACTTCTAACCCTAACTATCAGCCACACAACGTGTTCTGTACAGAATAAGCCTTTAAATCAGACAAATAGAAATTAAAATCCCTCCAATTCTAAAACTATAAAAAGTTTATATAAAACGTCATCATGTTGAGTCGATTCTGAACCAATCAGCGGTTAGATTAGCTGAGAGCCAGGCGTTTCCCGTCATGCCCTGGGTCCGCCTGGGTCTTGCAGTTGGTGAAAAGCAACTGCGCTGCCTGCGTCTCAAACCTGCGGCCGCCTTGATCTCGTGAGGTTATCGTTGCCCACGTGTGCATGACATCACAGCAAGTCGGGATCAAGTCAGTTCACCAATCTAACCGGCATGCATTGGGTGGCCATCACCAGTGATCGATTCTACGCAGACCTAGCTCACCTCGAACGAGCCTAATGCCTTTGGCCTTTACGAGAGGGATGGTCCATTAGAGGTCACACCCAACTTCCCATACTGGACCAACCCCAAACCTTTCACATTTTTTCCATTTAAAAGAATGAGTGTATGTGATGAGTGTAAGTGACGAGTGTATGCGATGAGTGTATGCTCATTTCCTCTTTACAGACTTCTCCCACTTCATCAGTAGTGCTGCTCGGACCATCTGGGAAGCTTTCACACCAGAGGCAATTTGTGGAGGTTAAATATCTCTTGGCATGAAATGTATGCCTCACAATATTTCTGATGAAAAACATAATTTTCCGTCAAACAGGATTTCTACTTGACTGAAATTAGCGGTTTTTGTTGACTGAAAGGCTTATGAAAGTATAATCAGAATGGAAGTGGGATGATAGGAAGAACTGCTTTCAGCCATAGAGGATCAAACACACAAATACCCAGCCTTTTAGGCATTCATAATATACACAGTGTAGTGTAGTACATTTAAGTTTATTCTAAAGAGCGATTACCTAAAATGGTGTGATACATGACATGCGTTAAAGCTAACTGAGCCCCTGCACATGAAAAATGTAACATATACTTTTATAAAAAATAGGTTTTTGCATATACATTCTGCATTTAATTGTAAATGCATTTATTCAAAAACAAGGCAGCCTCCGTCCAGCTGCATCAAGAGTTTCAGACTCAGATTACAGTGTGGCGGATGATTTCAGGCAGACAGAATTTACATGGACGTGATCTACACTACTAAATAATGAGTCTAACGAAGAATAAAAGTCTCAGCAAAGCTCTGCTGAAATCCAAGTCTGTGTGTAGCATATTACCTCAGCTCACATCGTAGACAGATCAATGATGTTTCGGTCTGATGATGTCTGTATGCATCTCTAACCATCTGCTTTGGTGCATCAGTGGCAGAGACATGTTTGGGTTTGGTACCATTAACCGTGCTGCCGGCAGCTTGCTGGAATCTCGTCCGAAGAAGTCTGAGTCAATTAGTCTAACCATCTGCACAGAGGAATATTTCTTCTGTGCCGTACAGGGCGCTACATCAGGTCCCTCCAGGACTTTACAAGACACTTTTTCCAGTATTTAAGACAAGTGTAAACCACCAGGCATGTTTAATTGCTTCATGAAGTGACAGTTAATTGTGCTGTTAGCAACTCCCTCGGTTGTGAAATGTCTGGTGCAGTGCTATGAGCCAAGTTATGTAGGCCTATTCCTTATTCACTCAATAGGAGTGCTTGTACTGTATGCAATTGCCAAACTGTTAACTAATTGCGGTCATGGGTACTTCAGAGAGAGTAGGGCTGGGCAATATTATGATATGTATCATCAAAAACTATAAAAGTGTCAAATATACAAATATTTTTCTATTTAGTTTCTATCACAATGTCAAAAAAACAGCAGCCCAATTGTGTTGCAGCAATATTTACCTCATTTGGACAACGCTTTACGTTCTGATCCTTGCACGTTGTGTTCATTTTGCACTAAAAGATCTTAATGAAATGTGAGAGAAAATACTCAGTATTTTTTATTTGTCAAGTATTCACACAGGAGAATACAAAAATAGGCTTTACCATGTGGTTATTTCATGTACACTATTTATTTATTTATTGAATTACCAGAAAACATGCTATATGATGATGCATATCGTTATCGAGATATGAAATTACCTATATCTGGATCGAAGATAAGAGAGAGCATTCATATGCTCAGACCTATCAGGTAAGGGACTCAAACCAGCAATCTTCTTGTCAACTATGTATCTACTGTCACATCAGAAAGTGTACCTGTGTGTCGAACATCAATACTTTTTAAGTGCAAGACAAATTATGTTTGTGGCATCTAGTGTTAGAAATTGTCAAGACTTGAAAGTTGGCATTTATTAAAACAACAAAGTAAATACTGAGATTTTTAGAAAAAGAAAACACTAAAAAAGTATTGTTTTGCTACTGGTACTAAAACGCATCATATTAGCAATGGCACAAGTATTGAAAAATGGCAATCTATACCCAGCCCTAAAAAGGAACAGGAGGTGATTATAGTGCTGATCCCAATAAACCCATTAGGCCAGTGACTGCAGCTTATTTATAACCCGAACACGAAAAGATTACATTTACACTGTGGTGGTTTTAAAAAGGTGTGACGTACATGTAGCCCCCCGCCCCCCCCCCCAACACCACCACAATTTCATTGATGTGCATGTACATAAGCCTATATTGATTATTTAATGGGATGTTACAGGAGTGAAATGGAAAAAAAAACACTAAAAGCAGTTAAGAGCCAATGAACTCATCCTAACTGATATTAATACAGATACAGATATTAAACATGGTAATCTTGATTTAATTTAATATCAAAAAGCGTCATCATTAAATCTAGTCACATGTTGTGGAAGGTGTGTGCACGCGACAGAAAATCAGGATACGCTCTGCTTACCTAAATTATGGATGGAGTGAACCAGTGACCTGTTCCAGCCTCGCTCTCAGGCAACGTGTTGAACGCAGACAACATGACCCAATACACAGTACAATTAGTGGCCAAATTAAACTGGGGAAATAGCTCCTGCAAACGCGCACCGTCTAGAAACGACACCTAAGTTCCAGTCCATCTCAATACAGAGTAGTCCACAATGCAGTGTGATACTGTCCGTCCAGTAAAGCCTCCCGTGGAACCTGTTTGGACTCCTTGATATGATTTGTCCCTAGTTGAGCCGCAGTAAACCGGCGAACATGACTAGTCTCCATTCATTTTCCCAATTCGTTTTAACGCTGATGCGGTCAATGCAATATAACGTCTTAGTCACGCACCTGTTCTCCGACTGCACATTATAACGGTAAGAGGACAGGGGAGATGATATTCAGCACAATCTAACCTCAGCTCAGACCGACCTTCAAAATGTCTCGTTGCTCCTCTCTGATTGGCTGAAAGCGACGTCGCTCATGAAATCCTCTCGAAGTAATAAAAACCGTCACGGGCGTCTGGCAAACGTAGGCGCGTGCACCCGCACCGACCACCATAGGCAGAATAGCCTACTACTGCGATTTTAGTGTAAAACATGCAAAAAAAATATTTGTCATTTTTTTTTTCATTTTATTTTTGTGATAGATGTCACTGTAAGTGGCTTGAATTAAAAAAAAATAGGGGAGAAGGGGAAGGGAAACAATTAGCATTATATTTAAGTTGCTGTTGTTGTATTCTTGATTGTCATGGATGAGATACATCCAGTAGGCCTAAATTAAGAGCATCTTAATATTTTGTCAATTTTGCTTGTCATTTAGCTTAGGTCAGATACAGTAACGTCATATTCTGACCCCTTGGTCAGCTCAAGAAAAGCCTATATGGCTATGGGCCTCTCTCTTGCTGTAATAAAAAAAATCATAGAGAGTTTTTTTTTTATCAACAATAGATGTTTTACCATCATGATGCATATAAAAAACATGCAGTCCACACTGTTAATGTTTGGTTCCCATTAGCTGATATACGAACAACAGGGAAGCAGAAGGTTGAAGTATACTGTTAAATAATTTACAGTCAGGCAGATCTTAAATCAACACCATACAAGTTGGTGTATGTGAAATTAATTTAAATTCTCAGATTCTCAGATACTGTTGTCTACATCACAGCTGTTTAAGGCAGGCCTTCAGAGTCATACTGAACAATGCTGCCATCTGCTGTTATTCATGAAAGACCTTCAGTTTGGCCTCTGGGCAATGTAGTAGATAAAAATCTAAGCCTATTTAGTTAGCATTCAGCAGTTCATGATAACTTGGATGTACTGTCAATGAAGTACTGTCACACACTGTAAACTACCATTTTATTTGAAGCTCTCATTATTAGTTCATTGAAATCAACTATAATGCAATAGCTGACTAATACACTGTGGTAGATGCACTGTAAAATAAATCTGACATTCATTCATAATTGCAGACCCATTGTGTCCAAAGCAGACTAAGAAAGTCTGCTGTGTACAAAGCATCCACTAGATGTCAGTGCATGTCCTGGTTCATCTTGGTCCAGAGACGGAGTAAGACTTCATGACATGGCTTTGTGCTGGAACTTAAGTTAGAAATTTGTGAAAACAACATTTGGGTGGTGAACACTTCCACTTGTTTTTATGTATAAGACATAATTTTGGGTGAAATTATGTCTAATAATAATATGTTTACCGCCAACATCATAGAACCTCTTCAACCTCTGCTTGATGTTGATTAGCTTTTGTTTTACTTGTTCAGTATGGAAGACAGTAGTCTTTTTCAGGACACATGTCACAGTATTTAAACCAAATATTACAATTAATGATGGCTGAATTCTATTTAGTTGCTTCAGTTTCCAGGTCCTGGAATGCATGCTGACTTAGGGCGCTGACACACCAGGCAGATTATCGGCCGTGGGACAGTCTGGGATGGTCAGTGACTCAAATCTGTTTAGTGTGTCCCGTGCCGTCGCCCATCTGAGGGGCTGTCGGCGTTCATTTTGGCCGACCTGACATGTTCGGTCGGCGGCAGGGAAGTCGGGACTCCCCCGGAAATGGCGAGCGGAATGAGGTGACTAGAGTCTCTCAAAATCTGATGGAAATCTTTTAAACTGACCTTTGTCGATCTGAAATGAAGACAGATTCAGCAACTGCATGGACTATTTCTTGCTTAAAATGTTTTCAGAAACACGTTTCAGTGAACTATTTTAGTACAATATGTGATCGTATTCTGAACAGTCGCCATGACATTCTCATGTGAGGAGGGCCCAAAAAGATGCTAAAATTAATAGCTGTGGATGCGGGGAGGGGCCCATAGAAAATGGCATACAGGGCCCAGAATTTTGTGCTACGCCCCTGATCACACTGTCATGGCTTACTGGGACACTTAAAATATAAAAGCTGTAATTGATCACTAAAAATCCATATAAATAATGATGGGATTTATTGCAGGCTGCATATTGTTAATGTCTGCCAAAAACACTGGGAACTCCATACACATCAGGCTATATTCATGTTTGCATGAATACACACAAACCAACACATAGCAGGCTGCACACACACACACACACACAAACATACAGAAAACAAACAAAACTTAATGTACTACTACAGAGATCTTCAACAGGGGGTCCGGGACCCCTAGTGGATCCTCAGAGTTACAGCAGGGGCACAAAATTATTGTTAATTAAAAAATGTTTTAACTAAAATGTCTTAACATGAATCAAACCTATTATCATAAGCAAATATCCAACGTTACTGTGCCACATTTAACAATAAAACATGATTTATAAAATCATGCCAACAGATTTTTTTATTTTAATGGCTTTGTATTCTTTGCAGTAAAAAGGTATATTTAAAGTCTTATTGTAGGCCCAGTTTAATATGCAACTTCATTTTATACAATATATGCAGTAGGGGGTCCCTGATCCGTCTCCCTCTCAGTTGAGGGGTCCTTGGCTTAAAAATCGTTGAAGACCCCTGTAGTACTACATTAGCCTACATGCCTTGGTGGACACTCACGACACGCGCGCAGTCTGGTCGTATGGTGGCGCTCTTGCTGTGTCGTCCTGCCACTTGAGTGGTTTAAAGCAGACATGCAGGTACTGTCTGGCTATTTAACCGCGGGTTGGTGGATTCATTCCACTCTGAAACTGGCTACAGACCACATGAAATCTCCAGTAATGCGATGCCAAAGCAGCTTGTTAAACTCCAGAAGTGCGCCACTGCCTGTCTGATCTGACGGAACTTCTTCAATTCAGCGCCTCCTCCTCCTCATCATCTTTACTTTTCACTTGAAGACACATTTCTCAGGGATTGTTCCAGGCGCGTTTCCCTCTCTGCCTCTCACATCTTTTGCACTGAAAGTTAGATTTTTTTTAAAAGTGGAAATGAATAGCACCGGGTTCAACCAAACGGAGGGCGGACTGCTCAACAAGACCGAGGAGTTTTTTTGCTGCAACTTTTCCTCCGTGGTGACTGATAACGGCTTTGTGGCCGCCGCTCCAGATGAGAGGAGCCTCTTCGTCATGAGGGTGGTCCAGATAGCCGTCATGTGCGTGTTGTCCCTCACGGTGGTTTTTGGCATATTTTTCTTGGGTTGCAACCTTCTCATAAAGTCAGAAGGAATGATAAACTTTTTAGTAACGGACAGGAGACCGTCTAAAGAAGCGGAGGCAGTTATTGTTGGAGCCTACTGACTGACGAGGACCTTTATAGGCTAATGATTTGAATCAGATCTGAAGTCTGGTGGAGACAGAATGAAGACAAATGCGATTATCAACTGCCTAAACAAGCCCCTGTTTCCATATTGGTATTTAGAAAAACCTCAAAGGTAATAGCCCTGCTGGTGACTGCGTCTCACAGGTGTTCACCTTATTCCTTGTGGCTTTTAAATGCCAGCAAAGACGCATGCATCTTCAAGAGGTATTGTGCGTTTTAAGCCTCTTTGTTTAAAAAGTATTCAATCAAGCACTGTTGTACTTTGGAGCACCGTTTGTCATGCAGAACCCTTTGTCATGGAAGTGGCAAAGTATTCGCATTTGCTGCTTCAAAACACCCTCTCATGTTGCTAATGCAATGGAGAAATTAATGTTTAAACATGTACTGTATGTTGTATGTGTTTTTGCATACAATATGCAATATATTAATCGGTGTATTTCTCTGGAATTTCATGGTGATAGTGTCTGCGTGGGCGGTGGAGAAAAAAAGCCCAACATGTATCCTGTTAATTGGAATAAATATGTTCTGTAATTAAAGTTTTCCTCTTAATTAAAGTCTATTTTTCTTGAATATCGGCCCTCGCCACGCCCTCTGCCAAAGTGATTTAGATTTCAGAAACTAAAAGACCTTAAAGAGCTATTTAATTCAAATATTATATAGCCTATTGTGGTCATTATAAAAAAGCATGTTGATTAGACAAATGCAGGTTATTTGCTATTGAATCCAATAGTAAATTGGCAATATTATGAGCATGTATTTAATAAAACTGAAATCAAGACATGTGTTTTCTCTGGCATGCATGTAAGCATGCAGTGAGTGTTGAATGGAGGAGAAATGGCTTCCCACAAAAATATTTCCTTCTCATTTCTCCACAAATGTTAATTAATCTAAATTAACTGAAAATCATTTTTCTTTTATCTAATCGAAAAAGGTACTCTAAAAATACAATATTCACATTATCTGAATGTGTTGTGTCAAAACTTATGTCTGGGTCAGAAGTTGATCAATGCAACATTTTAAATCCCTTCTCCTTCCTTTCAAAGCATCTGCTGTGCATTGCTCCTGGCTCACCTGGAAACCATGCTCCCCAGGGTGAAACCAGAAGCTTCAGAAATGACTTCTCTTGTCAACCCAGGGAGGATGAAACCCTTGCCCACATGTGCTCTGTATGCATTAAATCTAGCTTTTTCTAAAAATGAAATAAACAAAAAGTCCTTCACCTCACTTTCCCCCTCCTTCTGTTCTCCCTTCCATGTCCCGCTTATCAAGACCTCATTCTGTCTGATGATGGATGGCTGCAGCTTGTCAAGTTACCCTAACCGCTGTCTCAAGTCACACACTTGATGTCGTCATGTTGGATTTGAAGAAATCGATAAAATATCAAATTGGATTAGGCAAATATATGTAAATTCATTCAATTAATTTCAGATTAATGGTTAATATTTGAATTTCCACATTTTTTTTAGTGGTGGGCAAAATCTATCACATGTACTTGGGATGGACACAATTAAAACAACCTCTGTTCAAAATAATATGATCCATTACAATGTCAGTGAAATAAATGCTACCTTTGTAAAGCTTATAATATTCAGTTTCTTGAGGCCGTAGTTCATAGTAGTTCATAAAATATTAGGTACATTTTGCATTACAGTATAATATAATACAACACAGCATCAATGGCTTAAAAAAGACCGCACTTGTATCAACACCTCTCTGGCACAGTCTCCTCTGAAACTCAAATAAACCTAACAAACACGGCAAAGTATTCATTGCATGTCTACTGTACTGGATTGTATTATATTTTACAGATGTTTTTATCGTGTCCACCCCATGGACTTTCAGCCAGGACATTTTACTGTACATTTCTTAAATTATTTTCAACCCCTTTTTTTCTTGCCTTATTCAAACCTCTAATAAGAAAAAGGTTGCAATGACGCATGACATCTACGTTCAAACAGATCTTGTTAAAGCAGATTAAAAATGGCAAGTTAAATCGATTCTATACAAGTATAAAATCACACTGAATATGTGTGCACTCATGTATCGAGCTCTCACCGCCACCTAAACTAGCAGATACATTAAGTCTATGCATGATAAGCTCATAACTGTGCAATGTATGTGCCTCATGTAGTTATAACACATAACACATAGAATAACACATAAAAAATTTAAGCAATTATCTAAAAGTCAGACTGATATGGATTGGATTCAGTTGGTAGTTAAAAAAACTAAAAACAAATCCAAACCTAATATAAATCAGACAAATATTTCTGGCTTTTCTAAATTACAAAATAAAACCTCACTCCTAAAAACAAAATCATTAACCTGATTAGCTATGTTGCAGAGTATAGAAGAGTAAGAACAATTTTAACACAATGCAAAAGGGAGAATTTCTTTCTATATGTCACACTATGTTTCTCTCTGCTTTGTGTGATTGCTTTCATTAGGGAGGACCCGGAATAGCTCCCAGGAAAATGTTGAAGAGACAATTTAATATCAAGCGGAGAACAATCTTCTGTCTGCAGCTGAACCATTGTTAGTTCATGCTGTGGTGTCTCATACACATTCATTCATTTAGACCTGATTCTGATCGATTTTGGAGAGCCTGTAAGAAGTGAATGTAAAGTTGCAGATTAAAGTTAAAACATTCTGTAGAGTCAGTTTCTTGATGGACAGTTGGTACTGCCAACTTAAAGATTGCACACACCTGTCTCGCACCAATGCTCAGAGAGATTTAGGAGATATTACCAGCAAATAGTCATCTATACACCTGGCAGTCATCAAACTGATAGTCCTCTGCAAGGCTCCTCCTCAGAGCAACTCCTCAGACATTCAGGAATTTAGTTTTATTCTGCAAAAAACAAAAGCCGGGGCAAACAAAATACATGGTTCAATTCAGAACTGTTGCTTGTTTTTACAGTATGTTCTCACATGACTTCCCTAAGCAGAAAGTATGGTGTGTCGAACAAGAAAAACTAAATAATCAAATTGTTATCGTGCACCTGCAATCTGGGTAGAGAAACTTATATCACCACTATTGTACAGGTCAAAACAGCATCACCATACTTTATATCACGTTTACTGTATGTGAGCTGTGTTCAACTGTGACAGCATCTGCAGGGTGTTGATTGTGGGCTAAAAGAGGCTTCAGGTCCTGGCTTGCTCTCATGTGATTGGCTGTCGAGTGGAGGTCCAGTCGATGAACTGGATAGTGGCTTAAAGCTCCAAATTGCAGCAAGGCAGCTGTAATGTTCTCCTGTTTACTCTTATTCTCCCACAGATCCTCATCCATCCTTCCCCTGCTCGCTTCTTACATTACTTGGGAGATACACATCTCTTTATGTGGTTTATGTTATTAGATTGTGGTTGTTTTATATTATGTTTTCCACCATCGTATCTTTTTTCATAAAAATAATGTTCCTTCAAAGCCAATTTTGGCTTTAGTTAGATCTTTGACCCCAGTGGGAACTACCCTTTTACATAAAAGGAAACTCAATAGATTTGCTTTAAAAAGTGAATGCAGGCTATGAAATGTTGATATTTCCATCATCAGCAATGCCTATTCAGTCTGAACCAAGCTGATGCCGACATCATGTGGCGTCAGGGTTCTACGACAGCAGCAGTAATTGTGAAAGTCAAGCTGTGATAAATCCATGCAGACTGGTTTTGAAGAATGATTCCATTAGTTGACATGTTTGATTGCAGTTATGGGATGAGTCGTGGCTCTGTACCACTGATTGTTTCACACTCAAACTTCACAGGGATTTAACACCTGCCACTTACGCTTTACTGTAATCCAGTGTGTGTGTGTGTGTGTGTGTGTGTGTGTGTGTGTGTGTGTGTGTGTGTGTGTGTGTGTGTGTGTGTGTGTGTGTGTGTGTGTGTGTGTGTGTTGTTTGTGTGTTTTTCCCCATCCACAGTTAAATCCATGTGATGCCCTTTATTTTAAGAAACAAAAGATGAATTTTTGGTTGAGAAGAAAATTCAACTTAGTGTGGATGAGGGCCATACAGTCACATTGTGACCTGACACTTGTAAACTGGAAAATCAAATTAAATGTCACACATTCTTTCTTTACAAAAAGGTAGCACATCACAAACGTTTTCACTAGCTAACACATTCCTTAAGTTTTAATGCTGCAATCTGATTTACTAAATCACTAGTTTAAAACTAGCTAGTAGTTACTAAGAACTTAGGAGGTATATACACACAGACCTTGTAATGGATTTAGGAATAGCTGCTACAACCTAATCCAGATATTTTCCTCAGGAGTTGGTGGAGACCAAAATAGAGTTTAAAGGAGATGTGATTATTGGATTTAAATTTGCTAGTAGTACAGAAACATAACTCCTGGAGAGTATTTCTTTATTGAAAGAAGAGCAACGAACGGCACTGAAGGCTGAAGGCTTTTCTCGATGGAAAATGTGTTTTTTCGCATTTCCCCCCTACTGGCTTCGGCAAGAGTTTGCTAGACAGATGGTTAATCCTATCACCTGCCAGATATTTTTTGAAAGTGCCTGCCCTTTTCCAAACAGTTTCCAATGACGGCTTCTCAGGTTATTTTGTGTTAACAAACCATTTTAGGCGCCGAGTTAGAGTTCTGCCACCAAGTGGTAAAAAAAAAAAGGATTGATGCACGTTTAAGGTTAGGATTAGGATAAGGGTTGTGCATGTAGTAAAGTTAGGGTTATACTTCAGGAAAGGAATGTAAGTGACACAAGTCAGTTATCTAAGAAACAAATGTACTCTTGTAATGAGAGGCTTTAGCAGATTTTAAACTAAATATTTTCCCATTTGAATAATCTTTGCATTTCTTTACAAAAGTGACACAATGCAGCATCATTATAGACAACCAGCAGGAACTCATTATTCATTGCAGTCATGCAAATGTGTAATGAGTGTTGCTTGCTTTAGAAATAATAGCTGTGATGATGTGATATTGACCCTGAAATCCATTTCAATTCTTGCGTGAGCATGTTTCAGGCTTTATTGACCTTCTAATCATGCAGCTCTCTGGCAGCTACGTCAGCTTCAGCACAGCCTTGTCTCTGAAAGTTAACTATTACTTTTGCTTTAAGAGGAAGGTTTCTCCATACACCATTACCACAAAGGTAATAACCTTTTCATGAAAGCACTCAAGAGCACAGATGGAATTTCAAGTGGGTTTTTTTCTACAGTAAAAAAAGAAAAAAAACATTCAAGGGAGCTTTCAAACTCACTGCTGAAGATTGTGAATACTTTGCTACCATTTTTTAGTGGTATGAAGCCACACTATTTCCCATGTAGAGTACTTTCTGGATCATTTTTTATCTCAGTGAAATCATAATCACAAGTATTCCTTGGCCACCATGAGCTTAAGTTATGTTGTACATAGTACACTCTGTAAGCATACTCTGCCACTATTCAGTTTAATGCCCTTGAGCCTAAGCAAAGACGCCATTAACTGTCAATTTCTAAATCCACTTTGACTTTGCAAATCACATGTTTAATGCATAGCAGCCTGTTAACTTGGGGATAACCATCACTAATGTATGGCAGTTGTGAGGAGCAAAGCTTCCTAATCATTCAGCAAGATGTTTAATACAAATATACATAAGCCAACAGCCTGTTTCTTCACACATCACATCATGCATGTTTGATTACTACTGTTCTTCCTTTTCTAGCATCTATGCAACAAAGCTAAGCTCAATCCAAGCCCCTTGTTGTGGTTGAAAACAAGATGCGAGATGGGGTTAAATGTACAACTACTCGTATGGCGAATACACTGTCACAACAAGAGATACTTGTGGCAATGCTGTAAAGCCTAACATCACCTGATTCCATATGCGTCTGTCTGTATGTAACCTTTGGACATTTTCTCATGCTACAGTATTTCTATTTTAAAGATGTCTTCAGTAGACCCACTAACACTTTTCTTACTTTTATGGTTTGCTGCACCACATTCCTGACCTGTAACCATGACTAAAGTGTATGTGACCATGTATTTTTCATCAAACTGCGCCCAGAGCTCTTTGTGTTGAGCTCTGACATGTGGTTTCAGTAGCCATGACGATACCCCCAAGACCTCAGCGCTACACCTTGCTCACACTGGCATCCCAGATATTGACTCATCCTCAGGCCTTATGCCACCAACATCATCATAATCATCATCATTGTCATCACCAGCATCACTTGTTCCCCTGAGACCTGACCAAAACAGAGAAGCTGTTACTGACTCACAAGTTTCACTACAGTTAGAGAAAAACAGGATTGTGTCTAAGAGCAATAAAGAATACTGCAAATATCCATTATTTATAATATTAAATACGTAATATTTGTGCACTGATTCTTACATACCACAAAATAAATCACTTTGTAAATCGTAATTATTACTATTACTATTATTTTCAAAAGTGCAAAGTCTTTTCCAGTTTTCTTGGCTGAGCAAAGATACACTGATGAGAAGCATTCTCTTCAGACCTGACTGTAGAAATCAGCAGTGACAGTTTGGACCTGCCTGCCAAGTAGCAGTGTCCTGCCTGCCTATGTGGCGCTCTCCTGTGCTCCAGCTGTCAGCTGCACTCAGTCACTGTACTAGTTATGAACCACCTTTGGCTAAGCCATGCTTTACCACTACATACAGTATGTCTTCCCCTGACATCATCCTCTAATCACAGCCTCGTTTCTACACTTACAAGATTTATGCATGATGACGATTTTATTCCAGAATAAAATAACATTTTTACATTGAAAATCATCATTGTAGAAGGCTTTACAGTCTATATAGGAAACCTTAACACAGAATTTCACAAACTATGCTGTTGACGTATAGTACGAACGATAATCTGATTTGCCAGTTGAGCAGTGTCCCATATTTCAGATCTAATGCTATACCATAGGAATTTATGCCTAATGGTGCGCCTCCTGGTTTTGTCACAGCACATGAAAGTAAACCTGAGTGCTGTATGATAAAACCTCTATAGGGTCATAACTTATTGAGCTTCCTCAAATTGCTTCTCACAGTGCTGCAAGCTCTTCCTCCCTCAGGCCTGGCTCCATTATCGCCTGGCTCTGTCTGCAGGTGCGTTTCAGTCACATCACTGACTCTCTCCATTAAAGCTATGCTGCAGCTTAGCTCCAGAGAAAACAACCATACTGCATGCTGCTGATAATCTCCAAAAAGGCAAATTAGCAATTCCACCAATGGAAATAATAATCATAATGAGAGTAATAAAGTTTAATTGTGCCACTTTCGATGGCATTTCGGTAAGGTAAGTACATTAACTTACTTTGTGAAAGAGAACAATTACTCCCATGTATCATATTTTATAAAAGACAGAATCCTTAAAGGGGAGACTTGGTGAGCAAAGATAAGCAGTTGCACTGACAGAACAGATCTATCATAAAGCAGACGAGATGCAGGGAGACAGAGAGAGAAAGTAAAGATTAGAATGAGAAGGAAGTTGAAGCAAATGAGTTAGAAATGAAGGTGACTTGAAATGAATGAATGAAAATATTACTCTATGACAATGATGTATCTCTGCGCAGAAAAAGAGTTCATCCACTTAACTTCACAAGCTGTGTGCGACTTAACAGCCACTGAACAGAATGACATTCGAAAATGTCACTAATATAACATTGCCGCCCCCAGTTACAGTCAATGTATGTGCAGCAGCCAAGGAATCGACTGTTATTTACAGTACCTATACATGCTCAATCGGTTGTTGTGTTATTTCAGAGCACTACGTGCCAAAATGACAGTGAATAATCTAGGAAATGGAGTTTGTTAACAACAAAAACCATCCCGATAACATCTTCCTTTCTGGGTTCTTTTGTTATCTCTACTGTGTGGTGTGTGTCTGTGTGGCACCTTTGTCTGCTGTGCTCATATATGCTATGAGGGTCAGCATCACAGGTGCAGGAGCGTTGCAGCAGTGTGTGTGAAATGACATCCCAGCCTAGCAGAGGCACACCTTACAACACAACAGCTGTCACAAAGGATCAGCATCCAGCCCGCCACACTCCAGGAGCCGCTTTCTAAAAGACCTCTGCTGTTCTGTTGTCCTCACTGTTTATTCTTACAAATGAAAGGTCAGCTGCATCACATGACCACTAAAGTCCCGCCTGTTTGAGTGTGTCAGTTTGCATCAGTTCAGGTTAGCAGTCCCACAAAGCTGACTTTTGTGGGTTATTTAAGGTATACCTTTCAGTTAAAATGAGGTAACTATCCGTAGTTACAAACTCACAAATCAATACCTTTTTATATTGATACCACAAATGGCACCAGTTCCCCTGGAACATCCTCTGCAATCTAACATAACATTTTAATCAGTAATCACAAACATGCCATTTAGCTCTTAAGTAGCTATTATTAGATATCCTAAATGAGCTACAAACCACAACTCCTCTAAAGTACCAGTCATCTAATCAAGCATTTCAGATATGATTAGCCTATGCATGACTATTCTATGTGACCTCCTTCCATTTACATTGGGGCTGAGCTGTAGAACCACACATTTGAAAAACAAAGACTGGCTGTAATATTATGAATTACCCACGCAGCTGCTTGAGTCGCCACATAAATGGTTGGATCTCAGGGCTTTGCACCTGGCTAGTGTCAGAGATGCTTTGATCTATTTCCCTGCTTGTTTCCCCTCTTTGTAACCATTAAACAGCTCTCTGGTCCCTGTGAGAGGAAATTGATTTGTGATTAAAAAAAGAAAGAGGATGAGAGAGGCGTCTTTGTGTCCAAACAACAAACTGTCGTCCAGTTGTGTGGGTGGCTTATACAGTATAGAGAGTAGCTATGGCTGTGACAGGGCATTGATGTCAACATTAACATTAAGGCAGCTAAATCTAAAAGGGCAGTTTGAGTGTTAAAGGGCCCCCACTAGCATTTTCAGATTGTTTTTGTAAAAATCTTGAATGAATGACCAAAATAAATCTCCTTACCTGTTGACCAGGCAAACAGTAAATCCTGCACTGCTTTACTGCGATGTCAATCACTAAATTATGAAAATAATCTGACAAAATTAACAAACAAAAAAATTAATATTAATATTATTTTTAATAATATTATTAATATTAAGTAAAATAGGTCCAAATGTTTTCAAGTCTTAAAGGACTAGTGTGTAGGATTGAGGGAGATCTATTGGCAGAAATGCTGTTTTCATTAGTGTACAATTACCCAAAACTAAGAATCGTTGTGTTTTTGTTAGTTTAGAATGAGCCCTAGTGGGTCCTCTTCCACAGAGCTTGCCATGTTGCACCACTATGTTTCTATAGTAGCCCAGAACGGGCAAACCAAACACTGGCTAGAGAGGGCCTTTCACATTTTTATGTTACCTGAAGGCACCATATGTTATACTACATGATTGGAAAGGTAGGGGAAAAGAGTATAGAAGAATTGTGAGGAAAGGGGTATTCAGATGGTTGCAAGCAACCATCAGTGCTAGATACCACTTAATCCTACACATTCTTTTAAATAATAATTGTGCCTATATGCATGTTGAAAGAGGGGCTAAAAGACTAACTTTGGTAGACACACACTTGATTTGGCCAACTGTTAAAGCTTCATACTAACTTCATTTAAAACGTTGACTTTTGATCTTAATTCTCATCTCTTTCATTGAAGTTGCACTAAGAAGAGATTAATGGCCAATGGAGAAACAACCATGCAATGTGAATGCGATGTGATAATAGACATGGCGCAATTGCTTTTAAAGTCAATGGATAGATGCGAATGGATGCAATTAGACGCAAATTCCCCCAGAGGCAGCACAAGAGCAAAGAAGCGTCCACGCGAGTTGAATGTTTCAAATTGAGCGAAAAATTTGCACATATCGTTGGGCTTTATGAATGTACTCCATAAAAGTACAATGACGGGAGTTCTGTGATCAGTAACAGGCTAAGCTGAACACAAACACAGCACTCCGACACACACTCAGTAGGTGCTAGCTAGATTACAGCTAATATCTGTGCAGTCGGCTGGTTGTTTAGGGCAAATAAACAGACTGCAGAGACGGTCCAGTGGTCAAATTCACACAAATAAATCCAGGCAAACATTCGCTTCGCTTTCTGTCTGAACACACATTTATGGACGTATATGTGTGTGTGTGTGTGTGTGTGTGTGTGTGTGTGTGTGTGTGTGTGTGTGTGTGTGTGTGTGTGTGTGTGTGTTGTGTGTGTGTGTGTGTGTATGTTGAAATGTTAAATTGTGAAATGTGTCTTCTACTTTACACAGTCTCTGGCAATATCTGGGCAGGTATAGGTTTCTTTTTTCAGAAAGCTTTGTTTTCCCCATCCATACTTAAATCCATGTGATGTCCAATTTAGGGTGAGAAGAAAAATCAGCTTAGTGTGGATGGAGGGCCAAAATGGAGGAAAATGGATGCTTTTTCAAATTCAGATGGCTTAGCTCATCCAGGATTGGCATAAACCAGGCAGCTCTATGAACGTGAGGGAGCTCTAATGTGGACGTACTCACAAAGTGTGGAAATAAAGGTGTTTAGGGTGCCAACAGCCTGCCACGCTACTGCTGCTGTGAGAGAGGTGTGAGAGCCTCATGGCTGTCATTAATCTGAGCCCCGTAGTTGCAGACGATTTCAGCAGCTGCAGCTGGTGTGCACCATTTTAGTTTAACTCTGACTCTGACCTCCTCCCCTTCACCACATGCAGACCTGATCACATCCCACAATGCCTCAGGGCTTCACCTGACTGATGGTGCCTTTCACTACACCTCTCATCACACATTTACCTGTCAATGGGACTTGCTCTGGTTCCTGACACAGAGCATCTGTCCTGTCTGCATCATTTTCAAGCCTGTTAAAGTAATAGCAGCTGAAGTTTTGTTGACAACTTAAAATTATATTAAATAAAATTTTCTTGGCACATTTTCTTCAATGTTACTAAATTATTATGTCTGTATACAGTCAATATGAATCTACAGCCAGGACATGGTTAACAAAGCAAAAATAACAAAATCTCCTCACCAGCACCTCTAAAGTTTTAAAGCATGTTAGTTAGTGAGCTCTAGAGGTGCAGATGACCAGATTTTGTTACCTTTAGACAGAGCGAGGCAAGCTGTTTCCCCTTTTTTCCAGTCTTTATGCTTAGCTAACCAGCTGCTGGTTGTAGCTTCATATTTACTACACAGATCAGAGTAGTATACATTTTCTCAGCAAGAATGCAAATATGTGTACTTTCTAAAACTAGGGATGCACCGATCCAACTTTTTATTATTAATAATTAATAAGCCGTATGCCTCACTGTGTGAAAGTGACTGGGATCATTATTTTATGTGTATATCAGGGCTTGACCTAAGCACTGCTTTACAAACTGTGTAAAACTAAATGTAACAAATAAATATATACATTTTTACAAATTTACTGAAAGGTTATTTATTATTTATTTATATGGTTACCATTGAACTATTGAAAAAACAATTGGTTGAACACTTGAGAGAGCACCATGCTGCACACCAACTTGTCCACTAAATTGAAATAATGTATTCCTGTAAACAATAAATCTGAAAGTTTAAGACTCCAGTCACTGCCTGTTGTGCTTGCTGGTTTCTGGATTCAAACTTCAGTTCACACACTGCCCAAAAAAAGCCTTGTCCCCATCCCTCACGTTGATCCCAGCAGTTTTGATTCATGAGACAGAATTAAAATCAATGTGTATGAGTCCATGGGATTTTCCATTTCCACAGCTGTGAACAGCAACATGCAGCCTGTCACATGTTTTGCTCAAGCAGAACATCCCTGTTTCACCAAATGCCTGTCCAATTTGGCAGATTGATAACAGCACAAACTACTTTACCGTACACTGGCAAATACATTTATAAATCAGAAGCCAGCACAGTAAGCTTACCAGGTTAGACCAGTTCAACATAACTCCCTTAGCTTCCAGCCAGTAAAGGCTGGGCAGGTCCCTGTTGGAGCAACCACAGGGCAGAGAGAGAGAAAGCAGCAGTCTGCCCCCCCACCCCCTTTCATCACGCACATCAGAGCATCCCAAAACAGGCATCCTCTGAGGGGCCTCTTCGTCATATGTCAGACATGGACATTACTTTGTCTGGGTATTTGAAAGATTATTGGAGAGGCAAATTGGTTTCCAAAGGTTTTCTCTAAAAATAGCTCAGTCAGTGTGGTGCCCTGCCATGATAGGTTATTTTGACACAGCAGATGTGAAGCACAGGGGCTAGTGTAACTAACTTGAAATGGGCTGATAATAGTGCCACCTCCTAAAATGATATCAGTCCACAACAGTGGCCGTGGTGAAAGGACAAGAAAGAAATGCACTTTTCCTTTCAGGCATGACCTTGTATATGTGTTTTTAGGATTAATGCCCTCTGACAGATAAGTGACAGCAGTCATCCAGGAAGCCCTGAAACAATGGGCATATAGAGGGTCAGTGAACTCCAAGCACTCTCAACACACAAATGCAATAAATAAGTACATGCACACATTCACAAATAAACTGTCATAAGAGGTGATGGCTTTGACAACGACTTCTGGGAGTGTATGACAAGCTGTCTCCGTTACAGTCTATTTCTGCTGGTCAGCTGTTGATGGATGAAAGCCCTGAAAACTACAGGTGGCATTTAGAAAATTGTTCCTTTCATGATGAAAATGTAATAACAGGATATATCAGCTGCCAACCTTGAAGTAGACAGGATTGAAATGGAGCTTGTTTAAGCAGGAAAACAAGAACTTTGTGATGAATAAAATCAAACGTGTGTCTCTCTTTCCCTGCATCTTTCTCTGTCTACTGTATGTGTCCCTCTGGTTTTCAATGATCTTCAATCTTCTCCTCTCTACCTTTTTCCATCTCTCTGTGAGTGTCACTCAGTCCTCAGTGTCCCTCTGCTTGCTTTCAGCCTGCATTTTGGTGACAGCAATGTCAAAACAAATCACCTCTATCCCGAGTAGAGCAGGTTTCAGTGCCACTAGGGTCTACCACCTGGTCCTGTGAATGCAAATTAAATATCTCTTATAAATACATCCTCATCTTTCCTTAAAACCACAAAATTAAAGCTACTCCCACACAAGACAAAATAAATGCATTGTTTTTATAATCAGTGACAGACTGCTCTGGGCTAAGAGGAACATAAATTGAACTCATAAATGTGATAATGTGTTTACTGAAGAACGATGGGTCTGTAGATAGCAATGTACATAGCAACAAGACCCTTGGAGACAAGAACTGTCATAGCAAACAGGTAGCGTGAATAACTTTGCCATTAACAAGCAGCACATTTTTTCTGGTGAACTGGCTTATTGTGTCTCATCAGAGAACAATGCAACGCAGTTGGTTTTTGCATCATCATCTCAATGTAGGTGAATAGAAATGCTCAGCTCAGGCATCTGGTTGGAAATGTAATGACACAAGTGTGCACTGCTGTTGAGTGTCTTAGTACTGGTAAGCCTCATAATCCCCACTTTATTTTGTGCTATCCGATTTCAGAGGCTCATCTTGAAATACTCCTTTGTGGGTACTGCCCTCATAGAGATCTATAACAAGAGAAAAAGGACAACTGCAGCTTTAAACATGTAAATGAGGATGAATATAGAAACTGCTAATTGTATGTTGGTCTATAAAAAGCGCAAGGGTTGAATTTTAAAAACAGAACTTATTTTACAGGTGCAGTGCTTGATGGTGCAGACTTGGAAGTTACTCGGACAAGGTTGAAAGAGTCCCATTCAATAAATAAAAGCCAAACTCAAATCATACATGATTATCAGGTATTAAAAGGTTTACAATTTATGAAAAAGTTACTAATAAGTTAGACCTTCATTACAGTAATTCCTGTACACCTGCAAAAATCTTCTACTTAAAGCTGCACTAATCATAGTTTTATATTAAGAATGGATCAAACAACTATGTTTCGTCAAAGGGGTCGCTCGTAGTGATGAGCACACAAATTATTACCTGACTCTTTAGTTTCCCTCAGCTCTACAGAGTCTGTTAGTGTCTCTGTGCTCTCATCAACCCTGTTTACAGTCACAGCAGGCAGCTGTTTTCAGTGTAAAAACCCTGGAAGTGTAGTGCTTTAGGAAAATTTGTCATTTAGTTGTGTAATAATAAAAATAACATGGCATTTATATAGTATTTTTTAAGAGTTTACCATGCTTTGACGGACATTGAAAACACAATTCTATCAATGTGCAAAACAGGAACAGGAAACAAAATTGAAAACTTTATAAAATATTAAAGGTGCTGTACTCAAAATACTGAAAAAAACTGGGCTGGAATTGTCTCCACACGGCTCTCACAGACTCCCCAACTCGTCATACACCAACGCCTTGTCACAGCCCTCGGCGTCTGATGCACAAGGCACTTGTGACAAAGAACAGAGAAGCTCACATTACAACACACACAGAGGAAGTGTGACTTCATTCTCTTCTAAGGACACCGTTACTTTACTATATCTTTACATAGAAAATATTTGTTTGTTGTTTTATTACGTTATGTTCTAAATATCAAGTACAGCCCCTTTAAAGTAAAAAAATATAAAGGGAGAATGAAGAACGGTGTACCAATTATGGATATCCGGTTTACATAGACTATTTCAGACATACTGAAGGCAAACACCATTTTGTATTAAATTCTAAACTTACTGTCGTTTAAAAATCTTAAATTTACCATCTTCAATCTTTCATATTTTACATCCCCTATACTATTCAGTATTCTCTATTCAATACTTGACAGACTCCACAATAGCTTTGACAGCATTATTTTCCTTCTCTGGTGACTGCTACGCCAAATCTGTCTAAAAAATGGATTATCAGACAAACATCTCTGTCTTCATGGTCTGAACAAAGACCATAAAGACATGTTGTAAAGATGGACACGCTCACATTTCTTAACGGAGATACCATAAATAGCTGTGAGCAGTGTACTGTGTTTTCCTAGAGGGATGTGGGAGGTGACATGCTGCATGGGTTTGACAACTGTCACATTGTATTAGCCTTTGAATGCAGGTTCTGATTACTGGCAGGTTGGACAGATTTGACATAAGGCAACTGACACTTTGAGATGAGCCAGGACAATGAAGTGGAATCTGAGAGCTGGTTGATAAATATTTATCTGTGACCTGTGTCTCTCGCAAACCTAGTTTTCATTTGGTCAAAGCATCACACGCAGAGCAACAAATTCTTGTTCAAAAGAGTGTTCTTTCCTTTTCCATCCTTCCTTCCATAACTGAATTAATGTCCCCAGCTCCTGACCTTTACTTCCATGTTCAAGTCTAGAGTTAATAGGCATCACATCCTTCAAAGATTCTTATTATGGAAATGAGCATGATAATGGACTTGTGAGTGGGCTTGCAGATTTAATATGTGACTTTAACAAGGAGCAGCTGCCACTCAAACATTTACACCATAATCACTGGTATCGCATTAAATTCCAATCAGTGCCTGAAACTAACAGTCTCATTTTAATCAGTTACAAACACACTCATGTTAAATGACTGAATTGTTCATTCCGTAATATTTAATTTAGTAGTTATTTCGTAGTCATTTCCTTAGTAAAGGTAAATACAACTGCCTAAGTAATGTGTGCTGAGTGTACTGCATGATGCAATTACACAAGTAACATATTAACATGCTCTGTAACATGTATAAAAATGCTTAGCTGGCCCAGTTGACCTCAATTATGAATCACAATGGACCAGGGTAAGAGATAGACGGTTCTTTATTGGATGGCAGGAGTTTCAGTCACACAAACCGCTCAGCTGGCTAGCGTTTCAACAGTAACAGTGACGTGATATTGTCATTTGTATCTATGTGAAATGTAAAGAAAGACAGAAGACTAACAGTTTTGCATGTCACTGAGAAAGAAAATGTGATCAGACTGTCAGCAAGAACACAGAGAGTGATATTATAGGAGGGCGGCAGTGTATAAATCCCTGATTACAAAGATGAATGCACATTTAGGAGTTCAGTGGTGCAAAAACAACAGGCACCAGGAAAAACAGATGTGGAGGAAAAATGTCTCTTTTAGATGACTCATCCCACCACAAGTGGGAGAATGTATGCATGGTGTAGAACTAAATGCTTGACCTAAATATTGATATTTAAAACAAATTATTTTACTTTGAACCAATGTAATTATCCTAAAGTAAAATGCACTGGTAACTACAGTACAGGCCAAAAGTTTGGACACACTTTCTCATTCAATGTGTTTCCTTTTTATTTTCATGACTATTTACATTGTAGATTCTCAGTGAAGGCATCAAAACTATGAATGAACACATATGGAATTATGTACTTAACAAAAAAGTGTGAAATAACTGAAAACATGTCTTATATTTTAGATTCTTCAAAGTAGCCACCCTTTGCTTTTTTATTAATAAGGGGGGAAATTCCACTAATTAACCCTGACAAAGCACACCTGTGAAGTGAAAACCATTTCAGGTGACTACCTCATGAAGCTCATTGAGAGAACAATGTTTGCAGCGCTGTCAAAAAAAGCAAAGGGTGGCTACTTTGAAGAATCTAAAATATAAGACATGTTTTCAGTTATTTCTCACTTTTTGTTAAGTACATAATTCCATATGTGTTCATTCAAGTTGTGATGCCTTCAGTGAGAATCTACAATGTAAATAGTCATGAAAATAAAGAAACACATTGAATGAGAAGGTGTGTCCAAACTTTTGGCCTGTACTGTATATTGACAAAATATATTATGTATTGTATTTATCTTAACCTTATTGTGTTTATTTATCATTTGTATAATCCAATTCAAACTTTTCTTTCCATTGCAATTTTGTTTTGTTTCATGTGATTTCATTATGTTACACTATATATTCTGTGGCAAGCATGGGTTTGCAGGTAGGGTGACCTCAACTAAATGATTAGTTCAATTTGTATGCTATATTGGCAGAAACAAGTCAATGCTGTTATGGAACTACTTTCCCATCCACATTGACGAGACCATCACCAGCTGTACACACAACACCTCTTATGGTTGAATCCCATTCGCTCCTCTGACTAATTCTGGAAAAACAGCGTGGAAACAAAACAAACACCATTAACAATGCAGGAACACACACAAAAACGTTTGTTGCCCCAGTGCAACCTGGAGGCTTTGCACACCTACTACATTGCCACAACAGGAAGCTGTCATTGTCACCTACTTTAGCTGGCCTTGTGGACTCGTCTGTAGCAACTGTGGATGAAGTGGGGGTCTAAGGCTGGTAACCGGTTCCTGTCTCCCCTTCAGATGAACCCAGGAGTCAGTAATAAATAGCACCACTGCAAAGGAGTGTGACAGTGTAGTATCACATTAGTGTTATATACATCATCAGAATCAACACACTGTTATAATTACTAATCATGTTCAAACAACATACCAATCACAGACATGACGTCAATGAGGCAGTTTTATTTTCTGACAACCCTTCACTCATTTTGCAGCTACTGCTAGATATGCTTTGCTCCTACTGTACCTGTTTCACATAACTACTTGTGTTGACTGATTTCTCCAGCTCTTCCTGTAATAGTTTCTTATTATCATACTAACTGAAGGCATCTGATGCTCTGTGCACATGTCTAATATCTCAGTGATATGTGTCAGCTGGGTTTAGCTCGGTCTAGCAAAGAATTGTTCACTGCACAGTCCCAGATAAATCCAGCACTGCTTAGATCTCTGGGGAGCACCCATAGGAGCAGAGAATATTCCGCCAATCGTTTATGCTATAAATGGTCCTATATCTTCTGACATAAATGTCAGAACCACATTGTTGAAATGGTTTGTTTGTTAAAAAGCAGTGACGAATAGATAACTTACTAGTTGTATGGATAATTGTCTTGTTTATTAGTGTAGCTATACAACAACAGCATTTTGTTTTAGGATGTGTGAATATTGTGCAATCACAATAGTCATTTATTAAGCAATGCTAGCTAGCTTGGCTAAAAATCCCATTATATTACAATAGAACTACTTTGACCGAATGGCATTGCTAGAATGTGGTTTTGGCATGTCTGACATATAAGAAATTTTTGAGCACACTGTTTTCCAGACTGTATTCAGTATGTAATAAAGCTGAAAAGATGGTATTTCTGTGCTCTACCATCTCTCCATTGTGGTTGCTGTACTGATGAAGTCCCAAGACAGTATGACTCTGGAGCTGTGGAACAGACACAGACATCCACACAACAGAGAATGGGGGGGGGAGAGAGAGAGAGAGAGAGAGAGAGAGAGAGAGAGAGAGAGAGAGAGAGAGAAATAGAGAGAGAAAAAAAAAAAAAAAAAAAAAAAAAAAAGAAGGAGAGAGGGAGAGAGAAAAGGTATATACAACTTCCTAAATTGTACTTTAGTGAACTCTTTGTAAAACATTTGACTTGTCATAGCAGTTAAAGCACAGATGTAACTAATACTGGCTAATACTAATGATGACTAAATTGTATTTAAGTGTCACAGAAAGCCAAACATTTAGAGAGCATGCACAAACTACCGCATCCAAATAGCATGCAGCCATCATTTATCCCGTTGATTACACCTGTGACTTTCTCTACTCAAGCATGCCAAAATATCTGTTGTGAAAAGGTCTATTAAATGATTGTGATTACAAATCAGAGCATCACACAAATGTCCAATTTGGGATTTGTTTTGTATTTCAAAAAACTGAGACGCTAAAAATAATCGCTGAATGGGAACTTTAGAATCTCAAGCTAACTCAGTTTCAGGTCCATTTTGCATTTTTCAGTGATCCAGTGTCTTCAATCCAAGTAAATGAACACTAGAGAAAATGGTACCACAAGGGGCATTTCATTGTTTTTCTTAATTAGCTGTTTAGACAAAATGAAATACGAAATGAAAATCTCTATCAATGTTTCTCCATGGCAACCTCATTTCATTCCCTTTATTTCAACAAATCTCTGAAATATCCCCGAAATCTTGTGGCGTATTTCCACCTTAATTCACATCAGTGATCACAGGTAACTTTTAATCATCATAGATTTGATTCAGAAACCATTAAAAAGAGGCCTAGAGGTTTATAAATTTCTATCTTCATTTTAAAAAGATGAAAAACCATGAGAGGTCGAGTATATTAATACTGTAATATTGGTAGCTGTAAACAATTTTTTCTTTCCTCATTTTGCTCTCCTAGTTTGCTCTCTAGTTTCTTATAATGAGTCTTGTTATTTACTACCTCACCAGTAATGTATTTAGAATCTGCCAAATAATTACAATTCTATGTTCTTGGTTGCTGCTTTATTGTTGTTATTGTATGGAAAAGAAAATGAAAAAAATAATAATGCTTGTATGAACAAGTGCGGACTGTACCCAATGTTAACCTGCAATGAACATAGTTATTTTTTTAATAAATACCATAATATAGCAAAAGTTAGTGTCTCAGATACCTCTTGACCCAGTGAAGTGGGAGTGATACGGCTCAACAATACAACAATACAATACAATACAAGACAGTGAAAAACAACTCAGCAATGCCCTTTTAATTAAATGCCTTTCTCATGTCTGACAGGATAGACCTGTGGTATCAGAGCTTCAGAAAAACAGCACAAAGGATTGCTCCATGTGTGAAGTCAACAGGATTGCAGCCTAAATGAGAGCCAGCAGAGAGATGGCTTGAGCCCAACTGTTTCCTGGAGATAAGGGGGAACAGAGCATTTGGGATAAAGCAAATTAAATAAGTCAGGCAAACAGAGAATGACAGTTTAACATGATATCTAATTAGCAATCAGGGATTGCCAGATGCAGACACATTCAGAAGTGTCAAATTTGGCTGAAATGTAGGAGGAATTATAAAATTCTCCACATCGTTAGCAGCTATTTCTTATCGCATGAAAAAATACACGCTGTTTTCCTGAAACCCTTTAAAGTTTCAGAGGTTTTCAGAAGATATAATGGTCAACATAAATGGGTGTATATATGTAATGAGTCAGTACAAAAGTAGACATCATCAGTGCACAAATAGCAAAAGTACATTACTACATTAAACACTTCCATTAACAACTCTGGCTCTACATTTAGCTACACATGACATTGCTTCTGTAATAATGTTTAAATATTAAAAAACATATTAAATTAATTCATTATGTCCTTCGTTATGCCAAGACATGAACAACCTCTAAGTGCCTTATTTGATACACAGATGTGCCCAGTAAACGACTCATACTCTGTGCTGAGATTAGAATGGTATTCTATTGTGAAAATGTAGGACCCTTGATGTACTTATTGTTTACTAAAGTTTGATCACAGAATAATAATGACCTTTCACGGCGTGGTGAGAAATTGCTTTGCAGGTTGGAATAATTATGAAAACAAATCTTAGAAAGAGAGCAGAGAGCAACATGAGATCAGTTCATCACATTCCAGTGGCGGCTTAAGGCATTAATTTAATGAAATATCAAATGTGTCAAAGAGTTAAAGTGGTGGGGGATTTTTAAATGGAGCCCCCCCAACTGAGCTTCAGACACGAGGTCATTAACATTTGCCTGGGCTCACCGTTTCTATCAGGTTTTTGCAATTTGGTTCATGTGTAGCAAACTCTGCATACTCATTACAGATTGGGAGCAGGTGCTTTCAGCTAACTGAATATCATAATGCGGCTGTGTCAGTCACACCACATCTGGGGGTACAATGAGTCTGTCTGACTCATTCGGAGTCTCATGGGTACCAGGGAGGCTTTGGAATTGAGTATTCAATGTAGGCCAGAAAAATAGAGCCGCAAAAAACTCCCTATAAATACATTTTAAAAAGATTTATTGTATGGAAGGCATAAAATGGACAAAAAATAAATATTTACTTTTTAACTTTTTAGATAAATGTAATGTCGCATCAGGAATGAATTTCCAGTCCACTGTTTTATTTTGAATAAGAATATCTGAGATAATGACACAGCAATATTTATTATTATTATTATTATTATTATTATTATTATTATTTAAAGTGACATTTAAATTAAAATCACCATCATTGACTGTGCATTTTAATGATGAACTCAAGAGCCACACGCACGATGACACGATCAGAGGCAAAAACAAATGGATCTTAGTCATTTGTTTATATTTTCACACCACTGCTGTTTTTTATAAGGTGTTAAATGTTAGTTCATTGCTTTTGCTTCTACAAATTGATAATGTTGATTTTGACCTGGGTAAGCTCCAACTGGGATTAATAGTCAAATACATGTGTGATTTGGTGTCAATGTGCAGACTTTACTCTTTTTATCAATGCTGTTCTTCAAAAGTCTTGCACCTTCATCTGATGTATTTACGCTCCTTCTACAATTTGATAATGTAAAAAACAAGACTAGGCCTATAAGATAAGAGATAGGAGTCTACAGCGGTGCTAGCGGTTCTGTGAGGCTGTGCTTAGGCACACTGTGCTTTTAGCAAAATGCTAACATCAGCATGTTAATATGCTTACAATGTTGACATGTTGGTTAAATGTTTACCATGTTCACCACCTTATTTTAGCGTGTTAGCATGCAAACATTTGATAATTAGCACTAAACACAAAGTAAAGCTCAGAGCGATGGCAATGACTAGTTTGCATGTATTTGGTAATAAACCAAAGTACTGCAAAAATACATTTTGACCTTATGATGACACTAGAGGAATGTCAGTGGATCAAATGTATTCTCTGGGGACCATGAATGTCTGTTTCAAATGTCATGGCAGTTCATCCAATAGTTGTCGGGCCATTTCACACAGAACCACAAATGTCAACCTCATGCTGGAGCTAGAGGAATTGTCTCACCGAAGTCACCAGGACACATTGTCTGGGGACCATGAATGTCTGTACATAATTTCACGGCAGTCCATCCACTCCGGTGGTGGACCGATTGACAGAACGTTTCAATCCCAATAGCCACGCCACTAGTGTGACAAAAAATTGATTTACCAAAACAGCCAAAACTGAAACATTCATCTGAAGGCCCCTTTCTATATCTGTCAATCCAATACAGAACACCTACAATCAAAGAACTTCTCACAACAAAACTTAAAAACAAAATGTTCTGTTCTCTTGTGGCCCAAGTGGTCAATCTTGCATGTCTAATTGGAATTGCCAGATGTTTAGAAGCATTCCAGTGTGTTACAGAATTACTCCTGCATAACAGATGTCAAATGTTTCCTCTGAATAAGCTTCTTTTTTTTAAGGGGGGGGGGGGAGTATTTGTCTCCAATTTGTCAAGTACTGTGGGATTCAACAAGGTGTGGTGAACCTGCCATCGCTGCCCTATTTTACAGTACACTTCCCACAGCAGCCCCCCTCTGGGATTTGTGTCTCATTCTACACCTGATGTTGGTTCGCCACCTGATCTCGGCAATCTTTAAAAAAAAAACATTCTCAGTTTCACAAACAGATGCCACATCAGATAGTTCAGATCTTTTTCCTCTGATTGTTTGCACTGTGCCGAGATGACTAACACACATTTAGATTCATAAAGTTTAGTTAGCATCATTATCTCCATAGAGGCACTCTGTCTGATTGACAGGCAGGGTATTACACACAGACAAATGAGCACTGTAATAGCTAATTGACCGCTCATTCATGTCCTGAACAAAATGTTCTTTAAAGAGGGGAGGGAGTGTGTAACAGTAATTACATTCAAGTCTGTGTGCTTATTGATTCTGTATATTGTTCTCTTCCTTTGGGTAAGACAGTCCTATGCTGTTCCTTGGAGATAGGAATAATATCAGATGTGTTTAAATAGGCTACTCTCTTGAAAGTCTATATTTCAAAGTAATCTTGCTAGAGCAGTGTGGTGAGTGTGGTTAAAAGCCATAGCTGATCCAGAGATTACACCGTAACCCACTCGCTCTTCATCAAGATAAACTGAAAAAATCCGGTGGCTAAATATTCATCCTGCGTTTCAGCAAAGTTCCCATGACTATTAGTATATGTGATGCTAGTTCCAAGCTGTAATATGTGGCTGCATAATGCTCACATTTAAGTAAAGTGTCTTTCATATAAGATAATGTACAGAGCTGCTAAACTGATTTGAAAGTCTCACAGAAGGAATGCAAATGAGCTTTATTCATGTGATGGGGTAAACAAGCAAGGAGACAGGCAAGCTATTACAATACATGGCTACACACAATTTCTAGAGGGTGCGTGACAACATTTCCTGAAGCCAAACATTTCCACTATTTAGTCAATTATAAAAAATAATTTAATTAAAATACATTTCTGATGATATTATAGGTTGTTTGGTCTTTTTTGGATATGTTGTATTCTATATCCTCAAAATGTAAATCATTGTGAGCTCAAGGAACTACGTTTTGTTTTGTAAAAGATGTGAATATGTCATTTTAAAGACAAACAACACTAGCACAACACAGGTGGCTACTACTGCATAGGTTTCATTCATTTGAAAATCACCTGTAGCAAATGTAACATCTAAAACTGAAATGTTAGCATCCATATTACATTCAGATATAACACCACTTTTTCCATGTAAACCAAGTTATTTTCTAGCAACCAACACTATCACGAAAACACATTGCAGAAACTATAGGATATTCTTTAGGAAATTTGAAACGAAGGACATGGAGCATAAAGTCCCATTTCGTAGACTGCTATTACACATAAATCCCTTGGCATCCTCTTTGTGCTCCCGCTGCTCCCCCCTTTTTCTCCAGCCATTTCCTCTCATTATAGGCCACAGACACAGCGAGTGCCCACAGCTAGACATCAGTCCTCAAATTAAAACCGCTCACCATCTTCACTCCTACCTATATGCATCAATGGAGAAACTATATTTTAATTTTTTTTAAATGTAGCCGGCCAGAAATATTGTACGTATTGAATGATTATGACTAAGTGCAAGGTTTACTACATGTCTAAAGCCAGTCATTGAAATCAAACCTATGCTTTTGCTAATACACGGAGATAATGGAGTGGTTGAATTGGCCACATGAAGAGACATGTGTGGCTCTGCTGGGCTGGAAATTAATCACCAGACCTTTATCTCCCTCACTACAAGTCTTCTTTTTTCAGTGTGTCAATAGTTGATGGTGGGGCTTTGTGGGTTTAAATTCCCATTACAAGTCTACTTGTATCAAGAAATGTCAAATAACTTTAATAGCCTAAACTTAAAGGAGTAGTTTGACATTTTGGGAAATACGATTATTCACTTTCTTGCAGTTAGTATTAGTATTAGTATATTAATCAGTGTTGGGAAGCAATTTACATCCATCAGATAGGGTCTGATTGATAGGATTGTATTCCTTTTGTCATTTCAGCCCTAGGCCTGTGTGTGTGTGTGTGTGTGTGTGTGTGTGTGTGTGTGTGTCACTCTGCTTTTATGTCCATCTCTCCAAAGCGCGCGCGCGCATACACACACACACACACACACACAGCCTTTTCTGAGTGACAACCTGTCAGCAGAACCCTAACCAATTCATTTTCTGACAGATGACAATGCATCTCAGATCCTCTCAAAGTGCTTATGTCCTCGCAGGCCACAGAACAACACATTCAGCAAAAGTGTTGAGCATAATGTCAGGTGTATCAGACAGGAGATATTCATATCTGGGGGATCTTCCAGAGTTGTCACGTTGTTCAGAAGAACATTTTTAGAGAGATTTTAGAGTCTCAAAATATAGTGTCTGACATTTACTATGACATTCAGTAGGCATGTCTTATTCATACTTTTTTTCTGCTGTGCTCTGACGTCACGCTCAAAGGTTTTCTGTCATGTTGTGTGTGTGTGTGTGTGTGTGTGTGTGTGTGTGTGTGTGTGTGTGTGTGTCATTGCAAAGAGGAAGTACAGTAGACCCTGACCTAAATGCCTGACATCCATAAAATCAGCAACTCTTTCAGAACAAGAGACTGTGAATAGCTGGTACTCAGCAATCAACAGCTTTGTGTGTTCATGAGGGATAATTACAAGCAAGAGAGGAATCTCTCGCCTCCTGATACAAATGCTGTGCAGAGCTCAAAGTAGCCGAGGTTCACATTTGTGATCCCAGGGTTTAATAGAAACCAGTGCCATGTAAAGTCGCAGATAAACCAGACTGCATGTAGTATGTAGTAAATGGATAATGTTAGATTTTTTTGGCTCAGAGGTCATGGTTTCATTGATCATGTGGCACAGTGGTCAATAATCACCCTGCGGACAAATATGCTTTTAGACAAAACATGTTCCCCTCAAGTAACAAAATTAGAGGAGAGGTGGACAAATAATTTCCTGAGAGCAGATTATTGCATACAGATACAAAGCGCATCCTTTTAAAGTTATACCACACTACATTTTCATTTACATAAAATATACTACTAAATCAGTGATCATATTAACCATTTGATTGTGGCTTAAGTCAGAGAGAGAATAATCTTAAACCACGTAAACACGAAAATCTGCACATGAAAGAAAGTTTTATGAATCATTAAAAAGAAAAAAACGTTCCTTTCCAACAAACCTTTTGTTTTGTAAAAGCTCTCCAGTTGAGAGAAAAGATCTAAACAGACTCATAAGACACATTCAGATCAGTTCTGGCCTTTATTTTTTTAGATGGGGAATAGAAAAGTAGACTGTAAATGTAATAATGTGTATTGTTGATAGATAATGTGACCGTGACAGGAAGCCAATTGTTGGATGAGAGAAGAGTGGCTGTAAGGCAGTTCAGCAGCATGCTGGACTCAAAGCTCACTGGGTAAAATGGCCAGAGGCAAACATTGACCACCTCATATATTGTTAATCAATCACACACACAACAATGAGGCATAGGCTAACTGTGTTAGGATGTAAAAATAGAACACCAAACATATAGATAAGCTGTGCATATATCTGAAGTGTATGGAAACGCTTGAGAAATAGTTTCAGCATCTGATCAACATTAATCATCTACAAGCAAACTATGATAAATAAAAGATGATGGTGAGATCAATAAAAGTGCATCAAAAACTTAACCAGAGTGATATTTGAGTTGTGTTAGACATCTTTTATTGATTCCTGCTGGGAAAATCTTTATTTCACTAGCACTCTACAATGAGGTGCAGACATGTTGTCTGCTGCAGAACAGCGCCCCTGCTGGTGGAAGGGCCTCGTTTATTGCTCAAGAACACACCATGGCAAGCAGTTTTACAATTTTTATATTTTTTTTATATCACATATTTACTTTAAGGAGTGAAAAATGTCCTTAAATAATGTCCTTAATTACTATCTAAAATTCTTGTAAATTCTTTATATGAAATTTGTATTGTTGAGCTCAGAACTGTAATTGTTTACATTTTATGAAAGAATTAATGTAATTTATATACCATGAATTTCACAAAAATCCATACTAAAGGGATACTTCACCAATTAGAATTAAGCTTTGTATCAGTAGAAACCCGGTAGAATTTTCCCTCCCTCATGTCCCCCTGAGACTAGATTTCTCTGTATTGTGGGTCTGGAAAAAAGCCTCTGATAACGCAAAAATCGTCATACAGCCAGCTAGTTCCACATGTTTTAAACCCACCCATAGGGGGTGGGACTGTCACTACCCGATGCTAGTCGAGTGTCAGCCATCTTGAAGCTAAGCTAACAGGCTCTCTCTTTTCAGCATTCAAACTACCGCACATGTGTACCACCGGGATACATTGGTACAGATCGGAGAATATGCAGAAAACTTTATTACAGAATACTCAACACACTACGCGAGCTTCGCCTGCTACGAGGCCCAGCATCTCAGCCTACAGTGTCGCTTAATGAGGCTAGCCGGGAAAGGGGACATCGAAAACAGTGTGCGAGAAAGCGGAAACGCGGAACGAGGGCAGGAGTTCAAGCTAGGTGGAAAGCTAATGCTAGCCGGCCACCTGCCCCGGTCTAGAAAGCACCAACTTCTAAAAAAAAAAATATATATCACATTTCTATATAAATTACCCAATGTCAATAATACATATTATTAAAAATATACATATTCATCTTTCCAGCGGTGAAATATCCCTTTAAATGTACATATAAGAGATGAAAAAAGTACTTTTCATTAATATTATCAATATTATTTCCTGATAAATATGATTTATCT
This sequence comes from Perca fluviatilis, assembly GCF_010015445.1. Classification (NCBI taxonomy): domain Eukaryota; kingdom Metazoa; phylum Chordata; class Actinopteri; order Perciformes; family Percidae; genus Perca; species Perca fluviatilis. The sequence continues at coordinate 15,588,256 of NC_053123.1, read as the reverse complement.
CTTATCAAGAAAAAGCTTCTTAACTAGTTTAAGTGAAAATATGTTTTGCTTTTTGTAAAAGAATTTCTTGTATTAAACTGATATTTTTAATGAGTAAAAACTGAGTTTGTCAGAAAAATAAAAATGAAAACTTTCTTTATACAGTCTATGGCTGAAACAGTTTACAATATTATACCTGTCGAGAGCACTGGGTTAAAGAAAAGTCTCTCACTTCTGATACCATTTCAACTTTTTTTCTAGTAGGCCGGTTTAACATTGTTTTTAAATAATCTTTCTTTTTAATCATTCAGTTCAACCAAAAACATTTGCAGCTATGCAACGGTGTTGATTTATGGCTTGTTTTATGTTTGTTTGTTTCACTGAAGAAGAAGTAATGCTCTGTGGTTAACTGACTCCCATCATTAAATCAAAGCTCAATCCATCACTGGCCCTCACTGTCGCCTTGTTGTCTTTTTGGCTTGTTAAGAGAATGGATAGGGAATTCTCATGCACTTGTCAGTAAATTCATCAGAGTTTTCTGCAGTCTACCTCGAGTGTGGGCACATCTGTTTCCCAACTCTTTGTTGCATGCTTCACACTCCAAAGGCACTCTTAAATCCCAGGGACAACTCCACAGTAAACAACAGCACTGAGCAGCATATACTGTAGGTAAGATGCCCATCACGTACGTCTGTAATATTTGCGTTGAATACCCTGGTCCTTCAAAATGTTTAAGACTGTGCACATGGCATCTCTAACACTAACAGCAATAAATGAAAATCAATGTGTTTATTAGGCCATCAAGCTAATTTTCTGTTTGAATAACCCTCATAATGGATGAGCTACTGCTTAACCTTGTTTTGTGTGAAAAATATATGACCAGACTGCAGGAGCAAGAGGAACATGGAAATAATGAAGACCACAGCCATGCACTTAAAGAGGTAAAAAAGTATGAAAACTGACCATTTTCTAATTTCCCACCATCACTGGGAATCATTCCAGCTACAAACTGCCAGGAGAACTGTGTCACAGAAGCCAATAATTGGAAAATCACAGCCACTTCTCTAAATTATCCCCAATACACTAAGGTAATTTTGCTGTGTCCAGCTACAGTATACACCAGCTATCAAGCTGTCAAGCTTCAGAAATGGACACCTGTGATAATCTAAAATAACAGGGGAGAAAGTCACTCCTCTTTAGCAAAGAATTCTATATGATGAGCATGTAAGTGCAGGGTGAGGATTGCAAATAAGGGGATGGATTATCTAACACAGAATGTAATTAGGGTCATAATGACGTTTAGAAATACTACTGTATTTAACGCTGTTTCCAATTGTATTTATGACATTATATCCACTGTAGTTTTTCCTTTCAATAAAACGTCACAACGGTTGCATAGTTGATTTGTTTTAGATGTGTGTAGTAAATGACCAAAATGTCCACTGTTTCCAATAACAACACAATGTATTTATTTCCGTTTTTAACACAACAAAATAAAGTCACTTTGTTCCTCTTGTATTCTACTACTTTATTCTCATAAACGACAAACGTAACAATACCGCACGGTCACAATAGATCCCTTTCAGTGACTGTAAGGGAACTGTTGTAATGGGAAAGTGATAATACTACTAGTCTGTGCAAGCTGTATAAACTACTGCACATACATACATATATATATACACACACACACACACACACACACACACACACACACACACACATGTATAACTGTAGGCCTACGGTAGCCTATATGCTTTTTTGGTGCAGTTAAAACCTAATTGCCAATACAATGTAGCTCTAACTATTCTTTGTATGTGTTTTTAATCTAGTTTAGCTATATCTTTCTTAGCAGTAGGCTATGTCTATGTTAATGTCCTTTCTGTCTAATCTTGGAAGTTGGGATAGCTATATAGCCTACAAAAAGAATAAAATCTAGCTTTTGAATAAACTTGTTATATTGCATTATCATATTGTAAATCATTTTACTATATTTATTTTACTATATGTTAACTTATTTTATTAGCAGCATTTCATTTTGCATTTGATGTTATTGGTGCTTAATTACTTTGTAATTTGTTCGTCTTCTTTTTTTCCAGCACAGATTAAATTGTTTTCAAAAGAAAAAAAGAAAAAATAAAGGTCCACAGTAAGTGGGCCGTCCACTTATTGGCTTTTCGCATCTCACGGTCTTCCCTCGGCGGATGGAGTTTGATAATTTCTTCAGTTGTGGCATATTTTTTTCGCCGATTGTGTTTCCTTACAGTTACAGGATCATAACATAATCGCCCTGTAGGTTATGTTATTGCGCATTTCTGCACATTACTATCGCAGAATGACGCTACAGAATCTTTACCTTTGACCTCTCCGCATGCGGTGGGAGTTGAGCCAATCGTTTGGCTCGTTGTTGAGAGGTGCTCTAGCTAGTTTCTCGGAGGCATACCCTCTCGTCAACATGGTGAGTACAACCATTTAAAAGAATAGATCATTACTGGAAAGTAAAAGCCGAACTGTGAAAAGTGTAGGCGTACCTATTTAACGTTTTGGTTAATGACTGGCTCATTTTCTTCATGATGCTTTAATAAAGTTGCACGCTCTATAACACCCCAGGTTAGCATGTCGTGTTCGCGCTGAGCTAAAATAGCGGCACACACATAGCGTCATGGTTCCGACTATGTCCTGGAACTGAAGTTAATTATAAAATAAAGGTAGAGACCACTAACATGCAGTTAGCTTCGGTTAGATATAACATTGGTACATGCGTCTGACGGTATTTATAAACTTAAACCCACGGCTGGTAAAAGGCGTGTTCAGCTAGCTGAATAGTTGGCTAACTAGCTAGCTAAACTATGACGTTAGCTCATACATAAACCATTATTCTGCACCAGGGGTTAGACCGAGTCTGTAGTCATTCATTACGAACAGCATTTCACACGGTAGCTAGAAGTTACTTAGCAAATAAGCATTACTCAGATAGGAGGTGAGAAGGTGTTAAAAACATGGATTTTATAATCCATGTGTGTTTTTAGTGAGAATTAAAGTCTGGTAAAATGGACAAAGACAAACGAAAGTAAACTGTTAGAGAGCCTGTGAGCCACAGCTAACACTAGCGTTAAGTTAACGTTAGTAAGGTTCAGTTAGCGCTTAACGTTAAATATAACGTTAAGAAAATTAAGAGAACAGACGCATGACCAGGATTGCACTCTCAAATCTGACTCCGCTCTTACGAATCCGCGCCTGTGCGATCAGAAATGTTGCCTTGCAGACTGAAAATGTGTTTTGTGCCCTCTCAGTTTTTTTATTATGAATACACTTCCATAAAGGGCTAGGTGCACCAAGTTAAAAACGAATGCAGGTTAATACAACAGCCCTGCAATAAATCATTATGAAGCTTATAAAGTTGAGTTTTTGTTGAAATCGTTTTAGAGAGGACTTTTAGGAGGCTATAGTTTGTGGTGCTATTGAATTGTTCTGCCTTTGAAATACACTTCTTATATTTTGTCCCCTCTTCCTTTTACAAATACTACAATTATTTAAACTAATAGTAATGACATTTAGGTTGTGCATGTCATGATACAACTTTATTTTTTATCTTAAAGTGATGGTGCAGAGTAATTTCACCCTAGGGTCCTTTGCACCATGACCTCGAGCCAAGCAACCCCCCAGAAGCTTTTTTCACCTGGGTCGAACATTGGGAGAGTTAGCGTTATCAGCTGAAAAGCTTAGCGCGGGGCTAATGGATCCACGTTTGTATCTCGTAAGTTACCCCACTAATAATGCCTGAAATGATACCAAACTTCTACACTAGTACAAATAGGTTATGCACTCATAAAACGATGGACTGGAAAGTTTGTAAGTACACCAGACGTTTATGTAAATAACACTTGCCTGCTGGCTTCTGCTCTCTGCTGTTGCTGCTGCTACTGCTACCGGCAGTAAGACGTCTACAAATTAAAACACGAAAAGAGATACAACAAAAATATATATTAATTTAAAGATTAAATAAGGTAATGTCTCCAAACTTACCTCAATTATAACTTGTCACCTGCTAGTTATACTACAGCACTTACTTTAAAAAAAAAGTTATTATATATATATATTTTTGTTGCATCTCTTTTCGGTGTTGTAATTTGTAGACGTCCCTAAGCGCTCTTACTGCCCTGTAGCAGCAGCAGCAGAGAGCAGAAGCCAACAGGCAAGTGTTATTTACATAAACTTCTGGTGTACTTTCAAACTTTCTAATCCATCGTTTTATGAGTGCATAACCTATTTGTAGTAGTGTAGAATTTTGGTATCATTTCAGGCATTATTAGTGGGGTACAGAGTAGCGCCCATTGGTTGCGCCGCGTACTTCACTAGCGAACCAGTGCACGAGAAAACCGGAAGTGACTATGGTAAACACATAGTCAGTATATAAGGGTAAACATACCAGATAAAGGAGGGATGTTCCTATGGGATGTTCCGTCACCGGCTGCCGTAAATTCCCAAAGAAGAAGAAGAAGAAGAAGATGTTGCGCAATTTCCGTTTTTCATATCTTGGGCGACAATACAGAGTAGCGCCGCCTGCTGTTATCAAGACGTATTACGTTTCTCAAGTTGGTGTCGGGTGAGTGTGTCCTGCGGCAGTTTTTTGGACCTCGGGGACGCGACTGATCATATCGACGGGGTTTTCTGTCAACGGTCGGCCGTCGGTTAAATGTGTCTACACCTAAACTCTGACCAATGTTTGACCCAGGTGAAAAAAGCTTCTGGGGGGTTGCTTGGCTCGAGGTCATGGTGCAAAGGACCCTAGGGTGAAAATACTCCGAACAATCACTTTAACTGTAGAATTGTAGCCCGAAAATCTAAACAACATTCTAAATCTTAAGGACATATTTGGAGAAACAGCAATGGTGGCTTTATTGAATTAAGCACGCTGCTAATTACGCGTTACACCACAGGCTATTGTTCACTAATTTTGTGTGGGGTTTCTTATTCATCACAGTCTTCATCGGACGCTAATAATGGCCCGAGCCAAGCGCCCCCTTATCCAGGTGTACCGCCCTCAGGGATACCTCCCCCATTTGTAAGTCAGTGACAGATGTGTTTATGATAATTAGCTTTTCACTTCTTGTTGCCAGTCGTCATACAGGATTGAACTGAGAGTGGTAAATAGTGAAGTCTTCATTGATGTTTAATCTAATCTAATGCATCTTTTCTCTCTCTCTCTCTCTCTCTCTCTCTCTCTCTCTCTCTCTCTCTCTCTCTCTCTATTAATTTGTCTAGATGGGACCACCAGGAATACCGCCTCATTTCCCTCCTATCGGAATGCCCCCTATGGGACAGCGACCGCCGAGCATGACTCCAATGCCTCCTGGTATAATTCCCCCTGGTATAATGCCACCAATGGGGGCACCACCAATGGGACAGGTGAGCCTTGTAGGAAGCTTGTAGGTTTCTCTATTTTGTTGGATTTGTTAGTTCTAAGAGCTAAGTGGCCTGTGTGTCTTCTGCTCCTCTCATGCCAGTATTCATCCTGCTCTGAATCTTAAGTCAAACAAGGACTTACCACTTCACACATCCCAACACAGATAAATGAAAAAGATAGGGGGCAGATGTTATTAATTTAATAAAGAATAAGACACTTGGAGATTCTCTAGAGTGCACAGTCCTCCGTGTTTTAGGTTAATGTTTTTCAAACTACTGTACTTAAAGAAGAAACAAGTTTTTGTACATCTTGTATTTGCATTTTGTACGTCTTTGCTACTGACAAGTGTCTTAGCAACTCTGCTGTTAATAATGTGTAGCCTTACAGCATTGACAAGTGACCCTTAGAAAATGTTAGATAGTTAAAAGAAACTCATGTGTCATTAATACTTGGGTTTTACTTAATGGATAACTTTATATTTACCAAAGTAATGGCTGAGATATTAGAAAGCGGCAGCATCACTAAAAATCCACTTAACTGAAGATGCTTGTGCATCATTTAGAACCTCTACCATTGGATGATTGTATACAGCTAAAGTAGGCACTCTCTCTCTTTTCTTTATTTTATAAAGCAAAAATGGGTCGCATTTAGCAAGCATATGTGGTCCTGTCGTTCTTATAAATAGGTGTGGTATTGGGGGGTGTTTGATCAAGGTGCCAGCAACACAAGTCTAAAAAGGTGCTGAGGGGATGTAGTTTGGTGTATTTCTACTTCACAAATCTCAAGCTGTGGCATCACACCATTAAATAAACACAGCAGACTCAGTTTCGGTCTCACCTTCTATCCCCGGGTGCACACAGCCTTCCACACAGACACCAACACCCTGTCTCACACTCTGTCTTAATACATCTCCCTGCACTGGGTGGTATGGAAATGCCAGATGAATATTTTATGATGCTTCTTTTATTAGATGCCAGGCATGATGCCACCTATGATGCCAGGGATGATGATGCCCCCTCGCATGCCAGCTGCGGCTGTACAACCAACGGGACCGGTAACTCTCCTCACTACCTTTACCATCAATGCTCTGCTTCACACTTCTTAAAAATGCACTGCAGTCTGTGAAATGCTAAGGGAATAATTTGTACTGCCAAGTTACACTGTTGGATGTGAATTGATGTCATTCCATTAAAAAAAAAAAAATAATATATATATATATTTTTTTTTTTTTCACCACACAATAAACTGAAACAGCTGAGAAACATCATTAAAAACAGTTGGTGATTACAACTAAAATAAGCACCTGTGTGCAATATATCCCTTATTGTCACGTCTTTGTTTTGGCTTTGGTTCAGCTGTGAATCGTTGTTAACGTAATGAAACACATGAGCCCTTCAATGTTGATCTTCTGTTAATTTTTCTTTTATACTGAGGGGTAAGCAAGTTATTCATATAAGCAATCTGATATATTTATTGTGACAACATCCATGCTGCTTCAGAGATCATAAGACCTCTTCATCATCACGAGTATATTTTTGCATCTTGAGGGTGTGGAGTTTTGAACTAATTAGGAAAGATTTGTCAGTTACTGTGTGTTGTGAATGATGAGTCTGTATTCCCGGCTGAATTCATCATTCAGTGTTATAGATGTGCTAAAGTAAACTTTCAGTTTTGGGAAATAAAATTGTCTTTTTCCGCAGCCTGGTGTCGACTCGACAGGTAAGTTCCTTGATTTGTCATGTTACTTACAAATCATATTCTTGCATATTTTGTATTCATAGAAGTACAGCGTCTGACTGATTTGTGTTTTTACTCTCACAGCTGCTGCACCTGGTACTGCTGTAAGTGTATACTTTTTCTTTATATGCAGTAATTGCATGTTGACAATTTCGAGTTCTCATCGTTCGCTCCAGACGTTTGTCTTCTGTCTTCTTAATAACTGCAGTCTACCAACATTTCATTTGTTCCTTTTCCCTGCAGAGTACCACAAATGGATCTCCACAGGAGGAACAGCCAAAGAAGGTTTGTGCACATTTGGAAATAGAAAGATAGATGTGAAAGACTTAACAATATTATCTAGGAGCTGTAAAAGCATATTAAATAGAACTAAAGTTAAGTGGTTCCTTTTTTTTTTAAACACAAACAGCTGATTTATGTTTTTTTTTTCTTTGCCTCAGAAGTCCCTGTGGACAGAACACAAATCACTGGATGGGAAGACCTATTTTTACAATACAGAAACCAAGCAGTCCACATGGGAGAAACCAGAGGATCTCAAATCTCCTGCAGAGGTGCAAACCTTTATCACTCTCATACCATGTTTAAAGGGAACCTATTAATGCTTTTCCGTATTTTCTGTCATATTTATGTTACAATGTCAGATTTTCATGTTAAATGAGGCCAGAGCTTCAAATAATGAGGTAAACATATTTCAGAGACATCCCCTTGAGCAAAAACCTCAGATTTCCTAATGTTCTGAACACTCCGCTTTCAACGTTTTTTTTTTTTCCTACTCTTGGCTCGGTGTCACCCGGGTTTCTATGATTGGTCCAGGCAGGCTATTGCAGTTTTTTTAAGGCTACTGCTGTGTTTACTTATGACTAGCTACATGCTAAGTCAGGGAAAGCTGTAATCTTGGCTACCATTGTTGTTAATTTTTCCCCAAGTTTGGGTCACATTACTTCTGAAACATATCCGGTTAGGTAGTAAGTTATTTGGTTCAGAAGCTTTTATCTGCGATTTTGCTGAAACATGTCCGGTTGTGTAGTATTTGTTTTAGAAACCTTTATTGGTGATTTTTCACAGTACAAAGTCCTGCTATATATACTCCAGTGCAGTCAGTCTCAGGTTCCAGAGATTCGCGGACATGCCGAAAAGCGCTGACCAATCAGAGCAGACTGGTCTTTATTGGGAGGGGGGGCTTAAAGAGACAGGCGCTCTTACAGAGCGTCACAGACTGAGGGTGAATACAGGTGCTGCAGCCATGGACAGTATGAGAAAAATTGTGTTTTTTTAACATTAAAGCATGTAAACATGTTCCAGTAGAATCACAAAATACAAGAATCTGAAAACTGTATATAATAGGTCTCCGTTAACATCTATTTGTAAAGTTCCCCCAGGTAACGTTTGTATACTCACTTACATAGTCACATACTTTTTACACAGATAATTCATAGCATAAATTATACAATGTTTTTATTTTAGTTTTTTTATCAGGCGCCGTGCACATTAATCAAAATTAATTAAATTGTAAATTTACTAGAATATATTCATATTGTCATCTTTGTGCATTGTATCACAACTGAAATATTTTCCCTTCTTTTTTTCTCATTTTAGCAAATGCTGTCTAAATGCCCTTGGAAGGAGTACAAGTCAGACACAGGGAAGCCTTATTATTACAACTCTCAGACGAAGGAGTCCAGATGGACCAAACCCAAAGAGCTCGAGGATCTGGAAGGTAAAGAGCTGCTCTCTGATGATGTCAAACCTGTTAGAAGAAAGGCAGTAATGTTTTCAGACATGAAAATCACTCACCTTTCGGCGAAATTCGCCGTTTTGTAACCAAAATAGGTGACCTACGTGAATCGTGTAGATTCGATGAGAAAATGTTTAGGGGGGGGTCTGGCGTATGACTATTAAAATAGTCAGACTAGAAAAATAAATAAATTAAAAAGTCCACATGGGATTTGTTTTGATGCGCTGGATTCAACCAATCATCGAACTTCCACCTACCAATGAAACGAGTTCTAGCCAATCACATGCAAAGTAGGGTGGGTCTTTGCCGAAATGTGAGAGTGCGGTGCAAGTGCCCGTGTGGTCTCCGTGGTAACGCGGCTAAAAAAAATGGAGGCAAAGTTTATCAAACTTGGAGCATGTAGATACAGGCAGCTTTAGTTGAGAAGTAGTTAAACCACTGCTACCGTTACGAATGTTCCTTCACTGACCAACCGTGATACAAACAATACGTGTGTGCACGTTCATAGCGGAACATGATTTGTCTTTAACGATGACCACTGTGTAAAAGCTATCTGAAGCCCAAACTGCATTGACAAAGCTGTCTGTTTGGAATTAGCATGGCAGTTATATAAACATAACGGCCTTGTCCCAGAGTTTAGACGTCTAGCTATATGAAAAGATAAACAATGCAAAGTTTTTAATAAATGTAAATAAAGCAGCTAATATCAACATGGACAAAATCATGAATGTACTAATTCGCTTTTTTGATGATGACCTGGCCAAAGTAGTAAAGTTTAGTTTTCACAATGATTCATTGTAGGATTATGATATTATTGCAATATGTAAATCCACATTGACTCTTTATTTAACATATGGTTGGAAGAAGTAAAAGTTGATCTTCTCTTTTTTTTCTGACTTTTATTATTGTGTAATGTCAGAAGGACTTTTAACTCTTTTGCCAGTCAAATTAACTTTAATGAGTGCATATTGAAATATTACACTGTTGGTTGGCAAAAAATGCATCTCAAAATGCATCAGATTGATGCTTTAAAATATGGAATATTTAAAATTTTCTTCCGGGGGAGTATGCACCCGGACCCCCCCTCCTTCTCACCTTTTTCACCCCTGACCCGTTTTCATGCCTGTGTTTTACAATGAGCCATGCTGCGCTCCTTGGATAAGCCTTTAACAGCATCATGAATGGTAGGCCGCTGGCTTGTTTGACGAATAATGCCATGCATTAGAGGGGGTTTGGTACGTCATTAATGTACAAACGCAGGAAGCATAATTACAGGAACACAATGTCGCTCCGGCAGTACATTTGTCTCTGTGCTGTCTCTTATCTGCAGCATGCTTTGAAATGAAAACAAGTACCCTAACAGCTATCTCCTTTTGTCTATTTCAGCTATGATCAAAGCAGAAGAGAATGGGTAAGAGCTTCCTGTTTACCTTTGGTTACTCTTTACTGCTGCATTATGTATTATAAACAACAAATACAGCGCTTGTTGAACATGATTTCTACCTCCTTGATCAAAAACCTTTTTATTTTTATTAATATGCCAGTTTTTCATTTTCATGTAGTGACCCTTTATGTTCCAGTCAGCTACATTGTCCTGGGATTCTTCTAATCATGTGTAGTGGTTTTACCCGTCATGGTCTGATTTCAGAACGGCAGAGGCAATTGCTCCTGGCATCACAGCAGCTCCTGCAGTGCAAGCAGATAATACAGCCACTATGGCAACCATGATTGAGGCGGAAACTGCAACAGCAGTCTCAGAGGAACACCTGTCTCAGGCGGCCATGCATCACACAGCTGAGGTCAAGACTGCCGATGCACCTGTGGCTTCCTCAGAGAGCTCAGCCGCCACAGAGGCCACAGCCAGGTAAACAGTTATGTCTGATACAGAGACGGGTACTGTCTCCAGTACTCAGACATGGAACGTATACATCAAGCCAAAACCATAGTCATAATAGCACTTGGTTTATGTACACTGCACCCTTTAAGCTTAATGTATTAATGGACAAGGTCTATTTTTGTGTCTCACATCACCCAATGTAATAAATGCTCAATGTCTTAAGGCGCTGACACACCAACCCGATTATCGTCTGTCGGACAGTCTGGTGAGGTCGGTGACTCAAGTCTGTTTGGTGTGTTCCGTTGTCAGTCGGAGAAGCCGTCGGCATCCATTTTGGCCAATTTGACTTGTTGAATCGGCCAGCGGGCAGTCGGACTTAATGACCAATCTAATTGGTGGAGTGCTAGCGCGCCGACCGCATCCACAAGTAAAGAAGCTCAGAGAGCTTTCAACAAAACCGGCCATCGTTTATACCTTCGTTTTCTTCCATTCAGCGAGTACTGACAACAACGATCCTTCTTGACTACCATCAACACTCTGATGAAAACAATGACTGACGACACAGCGTGCTCTGTGTTTACTAGGTCTAGAGAGATGTTCCGTCATTTCCGTTTTTCATTTTGGGCGTTCAATACAGCTTGCTTTATGTCTTAGTGAATACGTTCAACGTGTCCGCAGCTGCAAGTCGTCGCGCGCTTCAATGTGTTCTAGAGGCGATTTTTTTGAGACAGAGACGGGAGACCGAATGTCCGACTGCCTTTTCTGCCGACGGTCGGCCATCGGGTTGGTGTGTCAGAGCCTTTAAATGCTCCATGCAAACACAGCTTAGTGAATGTATTAACATCTTCCTTTGCCCTCAGTATTGAAGTTACAAAAGAAGAACGGCCAGAAATTCAGAAGAAAACTTACAAATGGAACACGAAAGAGGAAGCGCAAGCAGGCTTTCAAAGAGCTGCTGAAGGAGAAGGTGAGTCAGGCTGTCAAATGGAGTTAACGTGGCCGCACACTGTAGGAGGATGTTGAGGATGTGTTCTCTCTATCAGCCTGTTCATGTTACTTGACATTTAGCAGGTCAAATACAAATCAAAAATCTGTGTGCTTTTCTAGACATAGATTATAACATTTTATTGTACTTCGATTTCTTAGTTCTTGCAGTGCCACTCCACGACTTTAAAGAATTTACGCGTGCCACATCATCACCCATTAGTAGCTAGTTTCCAATGCAAATATCATTAAGGTTCGTTGTTTAGTTGACACTGATTGTTGATTGTGAGCTTGTTGTTCTAAATTGTAGCAAAAAAAATGGAGCAAATGTTTAGTTCTTTAAAAAGTGCTGTCCAATACATTTTCTGTTGATAAAATTCACTTGGTTAATAATAATCATGATACAGCCACGTTAAGCCTATCAATAATAAGTGCGTTACAGTAAGTTCCATTTTGTTATTAAATGAGGCGGCTTCTTTCATCAAACAATTTGGGCTTTGATTATTGAGTTGTACACCATTAATCATAGGTCTATTTTACTGATGTGTTTTCCAGCACATCCTTTGCATTGTGACCTGGATCTAATCATTGTCCCTCTTCATGAGCCCCTGGAAGGTCTTAGCTCAATTGTTAAGCTTCACCTCCTGTTGCTGTGGATGTTGTTGTGTTGCAAGGCAGCCTAGCACCCCCCACCTTGAATGCTGCTATATTTAGTCTCTTTTTAATGCTGTGCACAAAGCTCTCCTCTGAGATTGCTTGCCATTTCCTGCAATATCTTAATGGCTCTGTCTTTATGATTAGCTTTATTGGATCAAAGGCACGGGGCTGGCTGGGATTAAGACGGTGAGAAAAAATGACATGCATCAGTGAGTTAGAATAACTGTGACAATTTACAAGACAGTGGCACGCGGTGGAATCGGTTCATAATGGATAAAGGAGTCACTCCCTGAGAGAGGCAAGTGGCAAAAGGGCGCTTACATAAGTCCTCCGTGGCACTTCTTTAAATGATTGCCTCTCCACACCTCTTAACCAGGCATCTATTAGTAATTAAGAAAATGTTTTGACTTCTAGGAGACAAAGCAGCACAGCTCATTGTTCCTCTGCCTGTCTTGCATGCTTTTTCTAATAAAGGATATCTGTTTTTTTGAATATATGTCAATTTAACTTGTCAGTTTAAGAGTACAGGCCATCATTACTTTGAATTGTATTCTCTGTATTTCAGGGTGTGTCATCAAACTCCTCTTGGGAACAGGCTATGAAAATGATTATCAATGATCCTCGCTACAGGTACACTATTCTCCTGGGATTAGTTCATCCTATGTACAATAGGAGGTGATAACAATGTCCATCTGACCTCAAATTCTCACTTTTCCTTGTCAACAAAGCGCACTTCCCAAACTGAGTGAGAAGAAACAGGCGTTCAATGCCTACAAAGTCCAAACGGAGAAGGAAGAAAAAGAAGAAGCCAGAATTAAATACAAGGAGTCCAAAGAGACCTTTCAGAGGTTCTTGGAGAACCACGAGAAGATGACATCTACCACCAGATACAAGTAAGTGCTGCAGTGATCTCACAAAGTTTTTTTTTTCTGTATTGATTCATGGTTCCCTGAATTGTCAATATAGTTATGCAGATAGTTCAGTGAAAGGCCACCTATGGCTTGTGCACGCCATCATGCAGTTACAGCACTGTTAGCTTCCTCTTACACTGCTTTGACCCATTAGCTCTCGTCACACAGTTGACACAATGTTGCTTGGTCACAATTTAGTGAGTCAGTGGATGTAAAGAAGATTGTGATTTGTTGGTTCTGATGTTAAGACTTCTTAGATTTCAATATAATACACATCCTTGATGTTCTGTTTATTATCCCCTTCATCACCTTGTTCAATGAATTTCACACATATGACTGCAACAGAGATGCTAGAAACTACAACTAGAAATAGCATATTTTTTACTAAACGTGTACTAATTCAGTTCAGGTTTTTCCCCCTACCTATTAACATGTAGTAAGGAGTTACGCATTAGAAGTTGTGCCAACAACATTTATAATATTTCAGTTTTGGTCCTTGCGAGAGGTCCAGTCCACTATCTTTGGTCTGGCATTTATGTAAAAGTCATCGTGACGGACAGAAGGGACGGACTGAACCACTGGTGACCTTGACAACGAGCCAGTTCCAGGGTTTTTCTGGCACTGGGGTTGTTGTGGTGCTAGGATGGCACCCAACAGGCAGTTGGATGTGTCTATGTGTGTGTGTCTATGTCCATATTTCACTACATTCAACCACTGCTTCTTCACAAAGCTGTACTTTACAAAAAGTTCAACTGTGCTTTTTCCATTTTCATTAACATGTAATGAGTTTTTTTATTAACTTCACGCATCTGCTCGCTTGCACTAAGCATTAATGTGTTAGAGATACATTTGGCCTGTGAAATGCTGCCCTCATGTGGGTTATTGTATGAAAATATAAGTGTGTGTGTGTGTGCGCTTTCATCTTCCAGAAAAGCAGAACAGATGTTTAATGAGCTTGAGGTGTGGAGCTGTGTACCAGAGAGAGACCGGCTGGAGATCTATGAAGATGTATTGTTCTACCTTGCTAAGAAAGAGAAGGTAAGGCTTTGTTCTACAGTTGAGTCTGTGATGAGATTTTCTGCCTGCATGTTTATCATAATGATGTAGACTCATTCAACTTTTAGTCTTTATCTGCCAGTATCATACATTTTGTTATTTTGAGATGGGGGGGGGGGTGTGAACACTGGCACAATTAACATCCTGGTTTCCTCCTCTACAAAATGTTTCCAGGAGCAAGCCAAACAGCTAAGAAAGAGGAACTGGGAAGCTCTGAAGAACATTTTGGACAACATGGCCAACGTCACATACCGCACCACCTGGTCAGAGGCCCAGCAGTACCTGCTGGACAACCCTACTTTCGCAGAGGATGAGGAGCTGCAGAGTATGAGAGCAGACATTGTCTTTATTTACCTACTTTAGTTTGAAACTGATGGTAGAAGCGAGAAGACAAAGTTTCTACCTAACTCTATTTAAAATAACCAATGGTTCCCTGTAAACCATTCTCAGTTCTCCCTGTTGATAGTGTTGTTCCCTGCTGACAGATATGGACAAAGAGGATGCCCTCATTTGTTTTGAGGAGCATATCCGGGCTCTGGAGAAGGAGGAAGAGGAGGAGAAACAGAAGACTCTTCTCAGGGAGAGAAGACGACAACGCAAGAACAGAGAGGCCTTCCAGGTAAGAGGGCCAAAAACAAGTGCACCTCAAAAAGACTTACAAACTGTAAGTCACCGTGCCAGGGATAGAAATGCTGGCTTGATGTCCTAAATGAAATGTAAATTTTGTGTATTTTCTGTTTCTGTTGAAAAGGTTACAAATAAACTAAATCCAAGTCACAGAAGGGACTAACTCTATTTGTATAACCATTGGATATCAGATGCTGTGCTGAAATCATATTGTGTTTTCTCGCAGAAATTCCTGGATGAGCTCCACGATCACGGTCAGCTTCACTCCATGTCTGCCTGGATGGAGATGTACCCGACCCTGAGCTCCGACATCCGCTTTGCCAACATGCTGGGCCAGCCGGGTAGGACAGCAGGTCCACGTGTACTGAATGCTCTGAAACACGTGATATGATGTGATATGCAGACAACGGCACATGACATGAACACAGAAATAAAGCATACACAGCTCAGTATTTGAATACTGTATGAACTACAACACAATGCATCAGTGTACTCATGCATACGTTGTTGCTTTTTTTTTTTTTTGCCCCAATTATTTTAGATTACTTTTGTATTTTTATATTTAACAAAACATTCAGCAAACAGATTTCTGTATAATTATTATTGTTGTGTTTTTGCTTCATTGTTTTTGCATCCCAGTTGCATCCTCTGTTAGTTTAAAGTTTTTTTTGCAGCATGAAACACATTGGGCCCTATTTTAACGATCTGAAACGCAAGTATGAAACGCAAAACGCAAGTAGCTTTGTGGGCGGATCTCGGGCGCTGTTGCTATTTTACCGGCGGGATAAATGACTCTTGCGCCCGACGCAAATCTTAAATGGGTTGGTCTGAAGTAGCTAGGTGTGGTTTGGGCGTAACGTGCAATAAACCAATCAGAGCGTCATCTCACATTCCCTTTAAGAGAAGTGTATGCGCGTTGTGCACACGCTACATTATGGCCAAGCATGCGCCCCTAAAATAGCATCTGAATAAGGCGCTACTGACTTTAGACCAGGTTTTTCCTGGTCAGTGGCGGAATTGTTTTCTGAAACTGCAGAATAGCACAAAGTAACGTTTGCGCCGGAACACGCCTCCTCTTTTCGCTGAACCGCCCCCGGGAGCGCAAATACATTCCCTAATTTACCGACGTGCGTCTGTGGAGGGAAAAGTCCGCTGTGCGTCGGGTGCAAAATAGGAATGATACATGCGTCTGTGTACAAAGGCAATTGCGCTGAGTGCAAGATAGGGCCCATTGTCTACATCGTTTGACTTGTCCTGTTTGTTCTGCAGGTTCCACTCCCCTAGATCTGTTCAAATTCTATGTTGAAGACTTGAAGGCCCGCTACCATGATGAAAAGAGGATCATTAAAGATATTCTAAAGGTAAGATTGTTGTACCTCTGGTGAAAATCTCATTTATATCTGGCATAGTGTCATAGGACAAACTGTTGACTTCACATCTGCTATTTTATTATTTTATGTCATACAACTTGTAAATCTTCGGCTTCCCTTGTGCTGCCAGGACAAAGGCTTTCTGGTGGAAGTCAACACTAGCTTTGATGACTTTGGATCAGTGATCAGCTCAGACAAGAGAGCCACCACCCTGGATGCAGGAAACATAAAGCTGGCATTTAACAGTGTAAGACTCCATACCTACATATACTTTTCTTCTTTTCTCCCATCTTACATAGTTCCTTAAGAAGAATACAGATGCTGGTAACCATTATATTGATGGGAGATCATTTTGTGTAACTTAGCTTAAGTTTTAAGTATTTAAAATTGTTGTCATTATAGTTAATTAAGTTATATTATTGACTCTTGAGCAAGGTTCATTTGTGTCTTTGTATTTCAGGCTTTAAAACAACTTTGTGTTGCTTCTTTTCATATTTTCATTGATTATATTCATTAGGTTAACCCATTTTGCAACCTCTTACTGTGTAGTTACTGGAGAAGGCAGAAGCCCGAGAGAGAGAGCGAGAGAAGGAGGAGGCCAGGAAGATGAAAAGGAAAGAAGCAGCCTTTAAAAACATGCTGAAGCAGGCCACACCACCCCTGGAGCCAGAGACTACATGGGAGGGGGTACGCCTTTCTATGCAATACGCAGTAGCTTGTCTTTTCTGTTTTGATTGTACTAAGTATCATGTCATTTTACTTTGTGTTTTGTGATGATTTCAGATCAGAGAGAGATTCTTAAAAGAATCTGCCTTTGAAGACGTGACTCTGGAGTCTGAGAGGAAACGGATATTCAAAGACTTCATGCATGTCTTAGAGGTAAGTCTGTCAGGACAGTGGAAATGGGCTAAATGTATCACTCTTGATGACAAAGGTGATGTTGTTAAACGTGGTATATCATTTTTTTAACAGCACGAGTGCCAACATCACCACTCCAAGACGAAGAAGCACTCAAAGAAGTCTAAGAAGCACCACAGGAAACGATCCCGCTCTCGATCGGTTAGTAGTCCAGAGCATTGTGCTTAGCCAAGGCAATGAGCTGCAGGAAAACAATTTAGCCGTTAATAATCTACAAGAATACCTTTGCCTTTACCTCAATACTCCCATTTTATGCCTGGTTAATCTCGGAGTTACTCCACTCTAATGTTTTGACAGGGCTCAGAGTCTGAGGACGAGGAATACCACAAGAAGAAAAAGAGGTCACAGTCCAAATCTCCTTCCGAACGCTCGTCAAGCGGAGAATCTGGTGAGTGGCTTTCAAATCTTAGATCCATTTGTCATTGTATATATAAAAAGGGCAGCACTATTGACATTATTGATATTTTCTGCCTGTAACCAGAGAGAAGCTATAAAAAATCCAAGAAGCACAAGAAGAAGGGCAAGAAGAGACGCCATAAGTCTGTGAGTACACAGAAAGACCCCCAAATACAGTACCAGTCAGAAGTTGGGACACGCCTTCCCATTCAAGTGAATGAGAAAGCGTGTCTAAACTTTTGACTGGTACTGTACATTTATTGTATGTTTGTATATATAATCTGACTGTGCATGTTTTGTTGGTATGTGCACTGATGGTGAAATATGACAACCAGGCATCGCCAGACTCCGACACTGAGAAGAAAGGAAGAGAGCGTGATGGAAAGCGTGAAAAGGACTTAGAGAAAGATAAAGAGAACGACAAGTCTCGGGGGAAATCTCGCTCAGACTCCAAACAGAAGTCTCCTAAAAGAAAAGCTGCAAAAGAGGAGGTTGGTTTTCTATATTCCATTTTTTATATTTTATTTTAGTTCCAGCAAATAGATTTTTGTGGGTTACTGAAGGTTACCTGGATGTTGAAGTTGATGTAGATTTATTTGGTGAATTTACGATTTAAAGGTCCCATGACATGCTGCTTTTTGGATGCTTTTATATAGGCCTCAGTGGTCCCCTAATACTGTATCTGAAGTCTCTTTCCCGAAATTCAGCCTTGGTGCAGAATTACAGCCACTAGAGCCAGTCCTACAATGAGCTTTTCTTAGTATGTACCATTTCTGTGTCTGTTCATAAGGAGCAAGATTCCAGATCGGCTCATCTGAGCTTTCATTTTCTCAAAGGCAGAGCAGGATACCCAGGGCTCGGTTTACACCTATCGCCATTTCTAGCCACGGGGGACCATAGGCAGGCTGGGGGAACTCATATTAATGTTAAAAAACCTCATGAAGTGAAATGTTCATGCCATGGGACCTTTTTAAGTAGCTTTATATAATTTTTAGGGTTGGGTATCGTTTGGTTTTTTTCCGATACCAGTGCTAAAACGATACTTTTAAAACTGTGCCGGTGCCTGAACCGAAATACATATATATATATATATATATATATATATATATATATATATATATATATATATATATATATATATATAATATATATATATATAGCACAAAACGACAGTTGGCGACATTTAAGAACAGCTTGTTTATTGCTAAGGCCATATGGTCAAAATTAAATGATTGCTTAATAATGTAATAACAATAACTTATAACAATGACTTATTTCACCAGTAAATTGCTGGTAAACGACAAAAACAAGCACCAGATGGGAAAAGGATATTTTACAATAACTTTAAAATGCACCACAAGGCTGGCGAGTTTCAAGTAAACGCATCATCTGTGTCGTTTTTCCGACAACCAGCTACAGTCAGACTGTTAGGTCCCGGTGTGGGACTTCTCTACAGGGAAACACAGTCACACATTACACCGCTAACGCAAGCTGTCAGCATTTTAACCGTTGTGTTTAATCCAGCTACTAGCTAACGGTAATGTAGAGTCCTGTGCAGCAATGCTTCTGGAAAAAAATATATGTATTTCAGGCTCCGAAATTTTTTTTCTTATTCGGTCTCGTTACTACCGTTTGTCAGTACCGGTGCCCTATTGGAGTTTTGGTACCCAACCATAGTCATTTTAGAGTTTCTTTGTAGGTTTCCATGCCAAAAGTTACTAAAATCATTTGATGTGGCTGTTTTATTTTTTTATTTAGTCATTGTGGGAGATAACCAGTATCATTTACAGGTTGTGTTGTGAAAACTCAAAACTGTGTTGTGACTCACTTTCATCTTTACACCAGTCATGTTTCATTGGTCATGGGTCTGAGTCTTTGTTTTGTGTGTTACGGTCAGGGCGGCTGGGATACATCAGGCAGTGAGCTGAGTGAGGGAGAGCTGGAGAAAAGGAGAAGAACTTTACTGGAACAGCTGGATGCACCTTGATGTTCACTTCTGCTGCCCTTTTCTTGTATTTGTACACTTCTACAAACATGCATTCCCCTCCGGGCTCATCTGACTGTACTGGGCATACCACCCTGGACGGACTGTGTGAGACGACACCATTCTCTGGTAGTTATGGGAATGTGCGACACTGAGCTTACACGCTTATTCGGTGACTAATTTGATATCGGGAAATTGATCAGCTAATCAACCTTTAAATTTCAGGTTGTCTTTTTGTTGCCTTAGTATTTTTTAGTTGACTGTAGTTGTACATGTTTTCCATTGCCAATAATTTTTATATTCAATTAAAAGTCTTTTTAGTCACACTGACCGTCTTTCACCTGAAAAAGTAGCGCAAGAAGAAGACAACATTTCTGGACAACATATCTTTCATTATCTCTGGACACGTTCTGAGATAATGAAACTATTTATGATTTGGTCCAATTGAACTGCAGATGTAGTCTCGAGGAATGATCCAAATAAGTTTTAACTGGAGCATCTGTTAAAATTCATATACTATAGTGAAATGTAATAAAATACTGTGTGAATGGATTACGTCTGTAATTGGATACTTTAGGAGATCAGTAAGGTTTTACTCATGTTATTTGTGTAATTTCTTACATTTGAGACTAGATTCAGTTCAATAAAAGTGTGAAATGTCAATTACACTCTGCCAGTTTATTAGGTACACTTATCTTACACTAATGCAGGCTAATACAACAGTCCTTTGGTAAAAAGCTTGTAGTCAGCGGAGTTATTGCTCAAGTATCAGTCGTGTATTGGTAGCTCGGTCAATTCTTAACCCTTGTGTTGTCTTCCCGTCAACCTTGAAAAAAAAAAACTTTTGTTTTTGACACCATTTTTTCAGTTTATTTTTGCTTTTTCCAACGTTTTAAATAAATTTTCTTCTACACATTTTCAGCGCTTATTTCTACGTCCCATATTTGCGGATATAAAACAAAAATTGAAAATGGGTCAATGTGACCCCAAGTCAACACAAGGGTTAACCATTATGCCGGTTTCATGAAGAGAAGAAAAAAGAAATCCAAGAAACAGTTTTATATTCAATGTAAATAGTTTATTTTAACCATATTCGTTGAAAATCTCAACTAATTCAGAAAAAAAAGCTTGTTATTTTTTAATAAGCAAAAACTGCCTAAAATACATTTCTGGTGGAAGTAAAAAAAAACAAAAAAAAAACATGCCAGTATTATCCAGTTAGATTAGGAGATGAATGGCAGCATGTGCTTTAGTGGACAGAATTACAGGAGGGTGCATCACTAAGCCACAAATCCAGCTAGTTGCAGGTCAACTAATAGAAATTAGTTTTATTATTGGATACAATGTGTATGATTAGGAGTATACATCTGTTCAAATGTACCACCATTTGCAAATTAGATCGTGTTTTTGTAGCTGGCTTTGATGTACCTGTGACACACCCACACGCAAAGTCAGTGGTCTGCAGCCTCCTGCATCACCGTGAGACGATTAGGATTTAACACCACCTTAGATTCTGGCTGCATTTGGCTTAATTAAATATACAAAAAATGGAAAACAAAAACTATAAGTTAAAATAACATTCAAGTTGTATAACAAGGCAATGAAAACTTTTGTTTAAACAATATGTACAATATTAACCATCTGGTAATGTGAAGTAAAAAAAAAGCATGTTTGTTGTAAAATATCTGTACATTTAGGAAACTTTTGTGTTGTATACTTTTGTTTTGCCAGGTTTCTGATGACAATGGACACATTAAATGAAAACATGAGCTTAAAGGAATCCTTTCAGTGGTTAAATACTATACATTAAAATTACAATAAAAATGAGTAGACACAGTAGCCTGGAATGTAACTAATTTGTGAAAAATAAGAGATGAAATGCAAAGTTATATCCAGTTGGGTTCAGTATCTTTCATGCAGTTTCTACGTTTAGTAGAAAATGTGTTTTATGTTTTACAGGCTCAGTGGCTTGTAATTTGTTCCCAGACACCAGGCAAACTGCTCTGCTGCTACAGAAATGCAACATTTTAAATGGACGGCAGAGTTTTATGTGAGCAGACGGCTTACTTCTACGGATTAAGGGCTACAATGTCAGGCTTGATCCATTAACTGAAGTAACAAATTATGAAAGAGAAGTCCTCATGGAGAGAGGCCTGGTATATACAATTCACATTAGCCCAGTCTTGTTTTGAAATGGTTTTGTCTTTCCCGTTCATTCTTCATCATCCTTAAAACTTACTTTAGTACAAATATAAGTATTTAATTACTTTTTCTGATCAACTTCTTCAGCCCTTTTAGTCAAAGTTGAAAAACCTCATTAGATGCAAAAAGTGCAAAGTTGAGCACGTTTGTATAGCAAGAGGAATGAAAAAGAGCACCGGAATGTACCGAGACACTACAGACTGTCAAACTCAACACTACAAGATGTAATACTTGTAACAGCTAAAGGGAACGTGTCCCATACATTCTACGTTAGGTTTCCAAGGAAGCATCTCTTCACGTGGCTCTTAAGGCCACCGCAAGTCCAGTTTTACACATCTTAAAATTAAAGCCAGGTCAAATTGTATTGCTTGAAGTGGGGAATATTACAAACAGTCATCAGACAAACCGAAGACAGCGTGACACTAGCCCACACACATAAGTTCAGGCACTTGGTTTCTGAATCAACCTTTCAGACACTTTAAATGCAGTCCCATGCAGCTCCCAGTCCTTCATAGTGAAAAGCTGCTACTATACCACAGACATGGAATAATGTGTGTGTATATATATATATATATATATATATATATATATATATATATATATATATATATATATATATATATATATATATATATATATAGTTGCTACACTTGTCATCTTTCACTTATCCTTCACTCTGAATCAAACCTCCTGTCTCTCCCTCTCTTACACATCCTCACCATCTTCAACTCCCCAACAGCACATGCACTGCTCCCTCGTCACATCATCACTTCACCATTGTTCACCGGCCGCAGGTTCTGATCATCAAAGCGTCTCCTGACACTCCTCCGCACAGCGTCTGCTCGCCTGTAAGGCTGATTCCTCAAATCTGAGGAGGGAAGAAGGGGTCGGATGGGGGGGTGGGGGGGAGGTTGGGGGGTGAATAAAAGAGCTGTCAGTCATCTTTTTGAGGTGTTTTGATGAGCCCACATGCCCAGAGTGCTGGCAGCCTGTCTTTTCAAAGCAGCATGAGTTCTACACAGAAAAAAAGCCTTGCAGGTCAGCTGTCTCTTGGTATTACTGACTGAGACAGGCTACAGGGTTTGACTTGAGTAGAAAAGCTTCCATGCATCTCGTGAAACGAAGATGCACTTTCCCCATAAAAAAAAAAAAGAGTGACTAAACTACTGAAAAGAGTAGCTTTTTTATCGTTAGACATTCACATGTACTGTTATGAAGGAGATACTGTATGATGAAGAAAGAACAGAGGGAGAGGTAGGTCTATACTGAGTGGACCCTAAATGAGAAGACAGTGAAACAGGAAGGGAGGTAATAAAGAGATGCTTGCCAGGTTTGGGACACATCCACCACTACAGGTGTGCTACTGGAGGAGTTCCTTACCCTCGAGTAGACATTGGGAAATTTAGTAATATTATTCTTCTTTAGGGCTAGATAAAGAGAAGACAAAATGGAGGTTAAAAATGGAGGAGCAGGAGGCTGACCAGAGCATGTCAGCCCGACATATTCACACTGGCTTTGCTAAGAGAGCACTGCGCGAGCAAAGCAAAGTGGCAGCAGGCTGCATGGAGAAAAGGGCCAGAGGAGGGTCAGGGCATGAGAGGGGACAGAGCTGGAGGATGAAGTGGAAGATCAAAGCTTCTGTAGTTTTTTTTTTTTTTTTTTTTTTTTTTTTCTGTGTAAAAAAACTGAGTAAACTCAGTCTGCTTTGCGGAGTGGCTACCAGCAGGACAGAAAAAGAGCTTCTAAAGTTGGAAACTTCCAATACAGTGCAATTGTGAACTGAAATAAACAAACATGGCTCCAGGACACAGCAGGATTGTTACATTCAACAGCACCTTGACCAAAACACCAACCAAAGCATGCGTGCAGCCAGGGAAACAACTAATGATTTAATTACCCTAAAACAGGAGTAAACTCAGTGAAACACCCTGGCTGCATGTTAGTAGCACACAGTTAGAATACAACTGCAAAGACAGACTGCTGCAATGTTAAGTGATTATTCATAAGTTGACGTCATGCAGGATATTAGTGAGCCTGCCACACCACAGAGAGTCATTTGACAGCTAGGTGACCTGTCAGAAGGCGACAGGAGCAGGCACAGCAAATGGGCTGAGTGGGAGAGCAGGGATGCATTGTGGGAAAGCGTTAGTGATGAAGCAATCAACATACAAGAAGCTGTATCAGCAGCAGTAATGATATGTGATAACGAACACACAAACATTCCTTTTTCATTAAGACACTGGTTGAAACACACAGAGAAGCAAATTATAATGCCACAGGCACTTACACAATCATGTCATCAGTCATACCTGCCATGTAGATGATGATTGAAACTTCACTACATTAAATTAAATCATTAAATTAGAATCCAATGATAAACCCTAAAAAGGTATTCGATGCACGAGTCAGTCATCTGTCACCACTAGATGGCAGCACGCAGCTTAACTTCTCTGCTCCAGTACTTGATGAGAAGAAGTACGCTCTTCACCAATTTTAATCTCCTTTCAGTGCACATAAGAGTATGATCTTGGAGATCTGGGATCCTCTGTGACATTATGGTATGCCATGGTTGATTAAATAATAGTGATAAATGAGGGTGTCACACTTCATGCAGGTGGGCAGAGAAAACCGTTACACCGACACCAAGTCATGCTTAGGAGGGATAAAATGTGAAAAAAAACACACACACACACACACACACACACACACACAAACAAACAAACAAACAAACAAACAAACAAACAAACAAACAAACACGCTCTCAGGCGTGTGTGCAAAAACCATGAGGTGGGCACACGTGCACACGCACGGGTCCGAAAGTGTGAGGGTTGAGTGTGGTGGTTAAAAAAAGGGAGGAAAGTGTGAAGAGGCATGCAAGGGTGGAGGAAAGAGAGAGATAGACATAAAGAAGATAATGTTTTTGTTCCAGCAACCTTAGAGCAGAGAGACAGTTCTACAAGCTTAGTAATGGTACTCGTCATTGAGGGCGGGCTCGCAGAAGAACCGAGAGCCTCGCTTGGCTGTGCGGGCGGTAAAGGGCACTGTCTTCAGCACTGCATTGAGAACAAGGACAACAGCCAGGACAAGACAAGACAAACACAGTATAAGAAAAGCAGACTCCTACAGGGGTTCAGCACTGGTTAGCGCTAAGCAAATATCCAACAACACTATCAGGAGGGGCCAGGGCAAAAGAGTGTTTAAGAGTGAATTCTAACAGTTAATAATCTCCGAAGGGCCTGACAAAAACTGGGATTTCTGGCTTTGCTTGTTAGAAAAGTTATATTGTTACAGAAATCTGAATGAAAATTGTCAGAGGTCTTAAACACTAGAAGCACATTTACAGTATTCCCGTGGCTAGTGGTGGAAAAAATATTAAGCCTTTACTACTAGTAAAAGTAGCAATACCTCAGTGTAAAACTAGTAAAATCAGTCAAAAGTGCCTAAGTATTGACAACAAAATGTACTCCCCGTATTGAGGGAAAGCCCTATTTATGCAGAACAGTTGTATATTATCATCTATTTTATTATATTATTGTATGGTTAATACTAATGCATTAACTATGTAAGTAGCATTTCACTGTTGTAGCTGGAAATTATGGTTTCTACTTTAAAAACAACCCAAATAGTATAAAACTTACTTAAGTACAGCACTTAAGTAAATTCCACCACTGCCCATTGCAAGTTTAATCGCCCTTCAGTAAACAGATGTATTTATTCCCCTCTGATTAATTAATATTCTAGGAGCTAGTCACAGCCTGGCCCCGTCTACATACAGATGGTGTTACAAAGCAATGACAAAGCAGATAAGATAAGCAATGATAATCACATTTGAGCTGAATGTCACTGGATTAGCTGGACAGTCAGTGCATGTTTGTACTCATTAGGTTATACCTTTAGTTCTCAAACATCTGACAGCTTCATTTTGAAAGAGCCAAAGTCATTGTGTTAGTTGGTTTAGATTCCCTTTGTTAATGACTGAATGTATAGCATCGAAGACGACCTTCATGCAGAGCGCCCTGTACTGTGTGTGTGTGTGTGTGTGTGTGTGTGTGTGTGTGTGTGTCTCGAGAAAGACTGCAGCCAGGCCCAAGTGACGTTACCCGTGATGATGTCCTCAATCGCTCCATCTTTGCCTTCGTAGACGTGGCGACTATCTTTCACCTGTTTCCTCCTGAGCTCCTGGATCAGCTCTTGCTGCTGCCGTTTGTTCTTATGAGGAGACTGAGGGCGCGCACACACACACACACACACACACACACACACACACACACACACACACACACACACACACACACACACACACACACACACACACACACACACACACACACACACACACACACACACACACACACACACACACTTATCAACTCTTACTCTCAGTCATGAGTCCAGCATAATCTACAAAGCATTCTCCCACCCAAAATTTCTTTTAGCTAAAATATGCTTTTGCTTCACATATCTCTTTGTGCATGCGTGAGTTAATTGAACCATTTAGGAAGTATAACTGCTGATCCTGAGTCGATGTGATGAGGCTCAGCAGGGTGCCAGATATAACTACCCCCGGCAGGCAGTCGGTGCTCAACTAATCCTGTGATCAGGAGTCTGGAGGAAGGGAGGATGAAGAGAAAAGGGGAGGATGAAGAGGAAAGGGGAGGATGTGGAACCGGCTAACCTACTCGTCGCTGTGATCCAATGTAGCCTCCTGCCTTACAAACTAGGGATGAGGGTATAGAGAGGGAGGGGATGAGGAAAAAATAGAGGGGGGTGGGGGGTTGAGTGTTGAAAGAACGCTGACTTACCTTCTGGTCTTCCTCCATCATGGCCTCCTGTTCTAGAAGTTTCTCCATCAAAATCTGCTCTGCTCTCTTTTTCTGCTCGTTGTCCTCTTCTGCTTGCTGAGGAGATTACATATACATGTCACTTAGTTACAAGTTGTTTTAATATGCTACTGTTTACCATACAGACAACTGTGCTGATAACATGATATAACTCATTTAAAAAAAAAAAAAAATAACATTCAGAAGTTTAACCACATATGCTGCAGCCAGCTGACATTCTATTTCAGTACCATGAAATGTGATGAATGAAGTCATTAACGTGGTTTGAAGTAGTTAAGGATTGTTCTAAAAAGAGTTGACACACAGCAGCTGGGAGAGACAAACGGCTGAAAACAGCCAAGACGCTGTGAAGTGCAGTAAAACATTGCGATGAGTTTTTGTTTGTAGTGGTTCTGTAGTACGTAATGCTTAAACTTTCAATTGTATTAGTGAAATTATTTGAACTGCGTTTTGGTATGAAAGAAAACAAAGTGCTGTTGTGATTACACTAGAGGGCGTATTAATGTCTAGGGGGAGTACTGCTGAGTATGAGGAAAAAAAGTTGTATAAAGCCTTTTTTGGCTATGCAGGAAGCTGCGAGAAAAATAAATGGACATGAGGCAGCGTTGGTTGGGGCTACAAGAGACTACATGTGTGAAAAATGAAACAAATCTGGGGGTTTGGAGTTAGAAAGAAGTGAGCTTAGCAGACCTCTGTTGCCCACTCCTCATCTCTGCTTGAGGCCAGCGTCTCGAGGCTACATTAGCCGCTACTAGGGTGGCTGATGGGGGTGATGATGGCGCAGTGGATATGACACATGCCTTTGGTGTGGGAGACTTGGGTTTGATTCCCACTGTGATACATCAACCAATGTGTCCCTGAGCAAGACACTTAACCCCTAGCTGCTCCAGAGGTGTGCGACCTCTGACATATATAGCAATTGTAAGTCGCTTTGGATGAAAGCGTCAGCTAAATGACATGTAATGTAATACTAGCATAACACACCCGAAACTCTGACCAAACCTTCGTTGGTTGGGTTGCATTCAGGCAGAAGAATGCATGGAATACAAAAAGACGATATCTACGCTTCTGCTGCATCGATTTTGATCCTTTTTGTAAAAACTGTCCAATGTTATAGAAGTTCTATGCTATATCAGCGGAGTACTCTTTTAAGTCTCGAGTCTTGGTGAGGTATATTTTTGTTCGACTAGTTTTGTGTGATTGTGTGAGAGATGATTATGCAACTCACCCTGTAAGCCCTAACAAATCGCACAAACACAGGGAAGAAGACGGAGGGCGGCGTGGTTTTAGAGTTCTCCCCGAAGAACTTCACTGCCTCGTCAAAGGCATCCTTTCAAAGACAGACAGTGGACTCACTCAGAAAACACTTAGTTGACTTCATTTAAACCCTGTCACAACAACAGAGTTAACAAAAAACAAGGCATCGGAGCAATTGCAAAAAAAAAAGGAGTGCTCATGTTTACCTGTGCAATCTTGGCATCATCCTGCAGCTTCTTCAGCTTGTTCTCATTGTGTGTGATGAAGTCTTTGAGCATGGTGTTGTGGCCGTGCATGCTGTACTCTCTTTTAGTCAGCTCCATGCCTCTCTGCAGCTCCCTAACATCCAGCAGGACGTTCTCCAACGACACTGGGAACAAGACCGGACGTATTGAGTATACGTGCAACCCTGCACTGAACTGTAAAAAGTCAGATAAGAATGGGTGGCAGAGCAGCAAACACATCTGCACTCTACGACTCACCTGCTGCAGCTTTCTCCACGTAGTGCAGCTCGTTGTAGAAGAGAGAAACTTGTGAGTATTTCTCCTTTACCACATTGGCTATGTAGTGTAACAACGTCATCTTACGGTCTGTCGACTTGGTATCCAGTAGCTGTAGAGAATTAAGTTAGTAGTAAATTAGTTAAAGTAAGAACACAAAAACTTTGGAAAACATTTGTAAAGAAAAAGAATACGGCTTTTAAGGCAGTACCAAGTCTAAACTTTGCAGCTTGAATCCGTACACAGCTCCTCTTTTGCTGCTGTTCATGTAGTTTCCGAGTGCCAAGATGATCTGACAAACAACAAGGAACAAGAATGTGAAAAAGAAAATCCATGCATTCATTTAACATTATGTTCAGTCCAGATACAAATAAATGAGTTACCTCTAGAATTTTCTTTAGTTTCTGTGAGGACTTGATGGACACAGATGCTGCGATGACTGCATGAATTTGCTGTGGGCAAAACAAAGAGCCTGAGTAGATGTCGAATTCAGTGCACCATCGTTGCTTTCTATGGTCACAGCATGCTGTATTAACTGCCTCTAATCATTTTCAGTGTTTTAGTTTTGAAATATATTGTCCCCCACAAAGAGATCCCAGTTCTCACCGGTGTGAGCATCTGCACGCTCTCACAGAAGTTGCCGATGAAGGCCATGATGGTCATCTTTTGCATGAGCCGCTCGATTTTACTAAACTGCATCATAAAGCGGTCCTCGTCCGGCAGGTTCTCCAGCGGCTTGCGCTCCTTCTCGTACTGCCGCATGATTTTAATCTCATTCTCGGTGGGCTGGAAGCGCATCAGACACTCCACGAAGTCGACCGGCAGAGTTCGCAGGTCAAAGCTAAAAGACGGGGAGACACGGGTTACACAGTAGGTTACATACTGGGAACCTAAAATAAAGGACACTGACCATTTGGTAACATACTGTATGACTGTCTTTTGAATAATAACATTCATCACATGCCAGCATACAGTGCAAGTGAATGTGTCATACGTCTCATTCAGGTACTACATGCATAGAAAGCATGCAAGAACACCAGAAGGATTGGGGTCTTTCGTTTTATTTTGAAGGGGCTTACATCTGAATGGCCTTGCAGATCTCCTCAGGGGTCTTGCCAACTTTCCTCAGTGTGATGGCCAGGTTCTTTGCTCTGTTGGAGTCCAGTAGCGCCACCTTGTTGGGCCCCTTCTGGATGACCTTCTGCTTGTTCATGGTGAGGTCAATAGCCGGGCCCTGGGCTTTAGTCTTAAACATCTCCTCAAACTCGTCCACATTCAGGTCCTTAAACACGCCGACAACAAATTGGTTAATGTTCGGTTATCGTGGAAATGAGACCAGAAGTGGACTAAGCGAGAGCAGACTCTTACCTCAAGTATCCTCTCATCATCAATCTCATTGAAGACAGTCCCGTTGATCTGGTTTGGTTTCAGGGCTACCCAGTTGAAGACGGGCATACGGAACTTTGTCTTGATGGGTTTCTTGATCTTA
Organism: Perca fluviatilis; assembly: GCF_010015445.1. Classification (NCBI taxonomy): domain Eukaryota; kingdom Metazoa; phylum Chordata; class Actinopteri; order Perciformes; family Percidae; genus Perca; species Perca fluviatilis. Next base: position 15,558,372 of record NC_053123.1, on the reverse strand, counting down.
ACAGCTACACAGGAAACAGAAGAGTTAGCACAGCATCTACCTCATATGAAAGTAGACACACACACACACACACACACACACACACACACACACACACACACACACACACACACACACACACACACACACACACACACACACACACACACACACACACACACACACACACACACACACACACACACACACAGGTATCTGTGAATTGGTGACACAAATGGACATGTGACAGTTTTATCGCTAAAAACCTACAACCCTCCTTCAAGTTGATTTTTTTTTCCAATGTATTTTGAAAGAATGCTTCCTTTCTTTAAAGCTAAACAAAAAGGACACTTGGTCATGCTTGAAGCAGACTGACGCCTGTAGGAGAAGAAGGCCAAAGGGTATACCCTGTACAGTAAGTGGTGCATATGGTGAGGATTTCCTGCCTGGCTGGGTGACACACTATTTATCGGACAGATTATGGCTATTTGTGGCCACCTGGGCTGATTCACTTCAGCTGAACACGGAGGTGGTGCCCTGCTAAGTTACACAGACAAGGTGTCAGCAGGGACAGAAAGAGAAGGTTGTCATGGAAAAGGTTAACAGCATTCCAGCTCGGCAGAACGCCTTTCATTTTCTATCCTCTGCGTGCCACAGCAGGTCACTGTGTGCAACACTGCGATGTGGTCATAACTTAATGCATACAAACACAAACACAAACACACACACAAACACAAACACAAACACAAACACACACACACACACACAATAACAAAACTACCAGAAGGTGTGAAGGTAAATCATGCAGAATTTTGAAATTTGGTATTTTCTCTGTTGTTTAAATTCATTTAATTGTTTCACAGAAAGTCTCACTGGTAGAGGAAAAACAGCTGAATGACAGAAAGAATTCATAAAGTCACAGTTCAGGTGTTTTTTTGGATAATGTGGTTCTATATGCTGCCGACCTCATGTTAGAAGTGGCAAAAAAAGAAAACATGAAAATGAAAACAATTCTAAACTATTTCTAAGAGACTACAAATGGGAATTGTTTGTTTGTTTTCTAGTGGGATTCAGAGACTGAAATACCATTTTCCAAAAACTTAAAAAGCGTAACGTTGGGGCAAAACACCAAACACAGACAAGCAGGACCTACAGAAAAGTTTGATGGGTCCCTCTGGTTGGCAGAAAAAGAAACAATTCAAAGTTAAATCATTATGAAATTGGCAGAGTTAGAGAGAAAGCTTACACGTGCACATCTCAAACACACAAGGTACAGGATGTGTGTGTTAAAGATAAAAAACGTTTTTCAGTTTCCACTGTTTACTGACTGGTGTAACCAAAAAAACTGGCATCCCTGGATTGTTAAACTTCTCAGGAGGGTATAACTTCACTCTAAAGGTTTAGCATACACATGCATTACATACCCAGGAATATGCAATCACATCGACATACAGTAAAGAAAAGTCTCTAATTCAATGAGTCACATGAAGATCTGGCCTTGTTACTCATCGACACTGCCTGACAGTGACTTTGATAGGTTACGTTGACTTGGTAAGTTAAGTTTCAGACACATCAACTGTCAGCTCAACACAGATGGGAAACCTTAGTTCAAACTGTCTTTTAATTATCTTTTAATTACAGATGTATACTTTAGTCGCTGAAAATGAATAGATGTTTGTTGTTAAAATCATGTTAAAATGATCAAATATTTCAATAACTTTAACATTAGGTAATACTATTCCATCCATTATCATATAAGTTATATATTGTTCTGATCCACCAACCATTAAAACATACAAATACAGATTTAGACTAATTTTATTGAGCAACAAGCCATAACCAATCAGCGGCAAATGACTCAATCAAGACTGTACATCACGCTCATGCAGCTGCTTCACAGTAAAAGCCTTCCAGCAGCACCGCTGGCTTTCATCACATTCCCAGCAACTAGAAGTCTTTTACTGTGAAGCTGCTGCCGTTAACATAAAAAATTTGCAATGGAGGAAAGTAGTTGGAATACAATTCACACTTTTTTGCCAAACAATCTGCAAATTACTATATCTAAACTTATATAAACTGCTATGCCCATTGAAGGATCATTTTCCATAACGTAACTCACATATAGACACCAACTTGCTAGATTGCTAGATTAGATGACCTTACCTGCTAACCCAGAGTTCATGATAACCGTAGGCGTCCCACAGCCGGGCAGTGGGGGCGCTACAGGAGGAGGCGGAGGGGGCAGAGGTGCTGAGATCTGTGAGGCTGGCCCTGGGGGAGGAGGTGGAGGTGGAGGGGGAGGCGGTGGAGGTGGGGGAGCTGCTGCAGGAATGACTGCTGATGGTCCGTTTGACACTGGGAGAGAGGAGAGACGCTCAATGCTTAGTATCATTTGTTTATGCGACATGCAAAATGTGTATATTCTCTCCCATCTTTTCTCTTCTTTCTGCGTTTCATGATTAACAGTTTACATGCTACTGGACTAATGCTAAACCTACATGTGCCGTTCACTGGCAGTGGAGGAGGTGGTGGTGGAGCCAGTGTGCCGGCTGCCACTCCCACATGATTTGCTGCGCCGTTTGCTCCCATCACAGCACCCAGCAAGCCCTCCACACCGGAGGGTGGTGAGGGCAGGATGGAGATGTCTCCATCTCCCTTCTTGTGGATCTTGATGGTGCCCTGTTTCTCAAGTTCATGGATCTTCTTCTCCAGGTTACTCTGTCGCTGGATGGCCTCGTCCTTCTCCTTCAACATCTGCCGCAGTGAGTGGACCTGCGAGCTGGTGTCTTTGTAGACTTCCTATGTGGGAGAGGGACAGACAAAGGGAGTTCAGATTAATTAAAAAAAGGTATTGTCTAAATTATATATTTTTTATATTTCTGGAGTGAGCGTGGAAACCCAACAACAACAAAAAGCACATTTTAACAGTTTAGGTAAAACCTTCTCTTTGTATTAAATGGTTATTGTGAGTGCTTAAGAGTTGGAATCTAACCCTGATCGATTCAAGCTCCTTGTTCCTTTGCATCAGCTGCTTTTCCAGCTCCACGATCTTGGACATGGCCTCATTCTCCGTGTCCTGCAGCTTCTCTGTCATCTAAAGAACAATAGCCGGGAGGAAAAGGACACAGTGACATGACATCATTGCAACAATAACGTACAACTCAATATATCAACAAAGGGAGGCACTGATGTAAGGCATTTAACATATATATATTTCTCTGAACAACTTGTGAAGACTTAAAAGTTATGAATGTTACAAGAAGTGTGTTCATATATAGTGTGCCGCCTTTGTGATGGCTGACAGTTAAGGGAAAACCTGAGATCATAGTATATCCAATGCTGACATCCTGGACCTCCTGACATTAATACATACAGTAGCCTTTTGCGAGAGAATATAAATGAGATTAAGGAGTCAGTTTTGTGGATTGTCAGAGTAAAATCAAACAGTTGAGCGCTCTCACATGTGACATGTTCTCCTCCAGCTCCTCCACGCGCTCCAGGGCAGCATTTTTGGTCTCGGCATCCTCCAGAAGGGCTCCCACATCAAACACGTTATCCAAGTAGGCCTGGATCTGAACCTGCAGCTTATCGCTCTCTGTATGCTTTAGTTTCTAGAAAACATGCACACAAAAAGAAATGCCATGATGATAAGAGCGTGGAAGTTAGGGAGTGCAACATTTACAAATCTGACAGATTCTTTTCTGAAGTAATGGAAAAGCCATTATCAACTGCTTTTCTGTGGTTGCTGTCTCGGTGCTGCTGTAATGACAACCTGTGCTCTAGATTGAGCTGAATATTAAAGAGTGGGAGCGTTCGGTCCGTCTGTGCATTTTTCCTGCGGCATTATGTCTCAACTCACGTCTAAGTAGTCGTCCAGACACAGCTTGGTGAAGTCATACTGTAGGTGAACTCTGAAGTTCATGTCCTCCACTGAGTGCACAACTATGTTGATGAACTGCATACAGGCCACCTGGGGAATTAAACAGAAGAAATACTGTTATTGAATGAGGATTCGACACAGCAAAAACAAAAGGCTCTCTCAGTGTTTGTATAGAATGTACTCTGTGCGTGTCTGCTGACAATCTAAGGTAAAAATGTGTTAATAGATAACAGGTTTGAGGTTTTTCTACATCAGCCTGGTACTTCTGTAAAATGGTTTTATGCTCATTATCACATATAATTCCTTTTAATATGGCTTCCACTGAACTGGTGTGTATAAATCCTCATTATTGTGCTTGCTTGGCTGGCTGAGTAGTTTATCTGGCAGATTAAGAGGATCTGAAAAAACAAATTAACAAAATGAGCCAGTTCAACTCCATCGGCTGCCTTAAGGGAGCATTCGTAAACAACAGATCAAGGGGGATCTCCACAATGTCTAATGTACACACACACACACACACACTTCTTCTACCCTGACACAGGCTTAATAAACTTCCGGTAAGAAGCTCAGTTGTCTCAGTGCGACATGGCAGCTTTGACAAAGTCTGTTTGCTTTAGTGCTGCTGTCAGACGATGGTCTACTGAGGGACTGTGAGCGACCTTGCAACAGAAGTCCTATTGAAGTCCTATCCAAACACAGCATCTGTTGGTTTTCACACACACACACACACACGCACAACACACACACACACACACAACACGCACACACGCACACACGCACACACGCACACACGCACACACGCACGCAGTGCCTCACATCAATTAAGACACTTTGATGGACACACATACTATACAAAATACTATGTTGGCATTCTCTTCACAGTGTCTTTTATTCTTATCTGCCAGGCTAATTAGCACTATTTAGCCTGGAAATTAGAGACTAAGCAAGGGTTCCTTGCTAAGGGCCACTACTTCAGTTTGATGTATTGCGCCATATGTCTGTAGTTTGTGCTGTGATGAGAAAAATGAGAAGGCTCGCACAAAGACAGGGAACCCTGTGAGCGTGTATTGTTGAACTGGACTCTTTGGTCAAACCCATCAGGACACAAGCGCAGCAGTGGAAATATTCAAAATATCTACATTTCTAACCAGCTCAAAACTATGCTAGTAGCTCAATGAAATGCTGCCTCTAAAGGCTTGACACGGATGAGAAAGAAACAGTCAGTCAGGGCTTCTTTAGCTCAAAGACCTTCACAAGCCATCTGTGGTTTTGCCTGGTGATATTCGAGGGTTTGGAGTGTGATCAATAGTCATTAGGAGTGTGTGTGTGTGTGTGTGTGTGTGTGTGTGTGTGTGTGTGTGTGTGTGTGTGTGTGTGTGTGTGTGTGTGTGTGCATACCATGAAGTCGATGTTGTTGTCCTCGTTCTTGAAATACTCCATTAGCCTCTCAAATCGCTGCGTCTCAATGCACACCTGCAAAACAAACCATATCACACTTATTGTAGTTATTGGAATCTAGGTGTAGAGAGCAACCCACAGTGATGTATGCAACCAATCGCTGATTTGCATAAATGACACAACAAACTCCTCACAATTCACACGAACCATGGGATGCGCTGCCTAAAACAAAAACACTCCTGATGTCAGCTTTGACTACTGTGCTGCCCATACACTGTGTGACACAAGAGATGAATGCTCTTCCCCTGAGACTGTTGAACCTCATGAACCCTTTGAACTATACATTTGAATGAATATTCCCATTCCCAGTCAGAAAAGCAGAGGCTATCAATAGTATGATGAAAAGTCTTCACTGAAGACTGCTAAATACATCACAGGTCGCCATAACCTAAGTACAATGTACACAGTGCATCTGTGTTGAATATTGCTTGTGTACAACATTTACCACATATACTGTAGTTTTTGTCCTGCCTATCTGAACTAGAATTTAGGAGACAGAAAGAAACAGAGAGAGAGAGAGAGAGATGCTCTGCAGTTCAGACAGTTCATCTGGAGGGCAATGAGGGAGATGGAGCATGATGAAGAATTGAGAAGGAAGGGAGGGAGGAAGAGGAGGGGCGTGTATCCAAAAAACTCTGCAGCCCCTTCATCAAACACAGCATATCAAAGTCACTTAGCAAACTAGATCTAGTGACGTTTTTTAACTAAAACAACCAAAACCTGCCTTTACTACACTGCAAAAAGATACAGAAATGTGAGTGAGTCATCGAATGCTTCCAGCAGCCTACACTATCATGACACCAACCTTCGTCTCATTAGAAGAGTTACATTCACCCTAAGTCTTATTCTCCCACTAATGCCGATGCCACTGAGAGCAACACTCAATATTTCATTCAGGGGTGTAAATATTGCATTAACTGCAGTCGGCCCATTTTTGCGGGTCCTATGCTACAAAATGGGGCTGCTGTTAGCGCCCACTCCATCATAAACCTCCCACTCTTTTCTCCAGCAGCCAGAAGACCTCATCCAGACAGACAAGGGTCAGGCAAGTCTGTCTGTTGCATCTCTCTCTCTGGTATTCTGAGCTTTGATGTGTCTGCCAAATCTAGTTAATACACTAATGGCTGTTTTCTCTGGAAGTCGAGTGGGTCCTGTTGTGTTGTGCAGCTAAACCAGTGTCTGTAATCTGTTGACAAAGAGCTCATTCCTAGATGCTAGCCTGAGGTATCTGCTGGTCTCACATCTGCCGGGGGAGCATTCCTCCAGGGCTGAGTCACAGTTTGAAATTGCACAGTCGAAATGTAATGACATATTCGTCTTCTCAGACCCCACTTCCCCTCTCCGTGCAGCTCGTACCTCCTTAAAGTTGTCGAATGCAGAGAGAATAATTTCATGGCCTCCTCTCACGAGACAAACTGCTGCCAGGAGCTCCAAGACCAGAGCTTTAGTTCTGTAAAACAGGTTAGTTAGTAAATGACAAGTGCCAGTGCTACGGCAAACCTGTACTTAAACATGAAGCAAACAAAAGTGGAAAACTGGAGAACAATTTAAGCTGCTGAAACCTCTCTGTAGAATGAATCTACATGGTGTTACAATTAACGTCTTTTTAAGTTTAAACATCTTTATAAATATTAATCAGTAACAGTAACTAACTTTAAATAACTTGAAAAAAAGTTTTGTAATGTCACAGCCTGAGAGAAAAAAAAAAGTAAAAAAGCTCAAAATTTTAAAGGCAGGTATAAAAAATTAATAATTCCAGGCCCAATCCGTGTGTGTGTAGTTCATTCATGCAAGATTTCTCTGCCTGGATGAGACGATATGTGACAGGTGATCCAAAGTGGTTTTACATCCACTTTTGAGAAAATCCTTGAACCTTTGGGCACAAAGTGAAAACACACACACACACACACACACACACACACACACACACACACACACACACACACACACACACACACACACACACACACACACACACACACACACACACACACACACACACACACACACACACACACACACACACACACACACACACACACACACACACACACACACACACACACACACACACACACACACACACACACACACACACACACACACAAAGTCCTTCTGGTTGCTGTCTCAGTGAGCAGCTGCCAGTGTAGTGGAGTGTGCCAGCGGTGCCCTGACCCGTCTGTCGGGATGAATGTGCCCCTGAGCTACAAAGTCACTCACTCTGGATCCGACTGTGTAGGTGCACTGAGGCTTATGTTGGACTCTGAATGTTCCATTATGGATTTGGGTTTTTGTTGGGGAAAAAAATTTACTGGACTTGTTGAGCTCCAAATGAAACAAATTTATGTTAAAATTTAATTTTTATTTCCTGGGCCTTTCTTTATAAGCATATATTCAGGCTTTCATTTAGATAAAGAGCAAACAATGTATCTGGAAGACTTTTTGTTTTAACTTACCTTGGGTTTTTATTGTTGAGACTTAGTGCAATTTCATTCACAGCATGTGGGTGTGACATGACCATGTTGAAGCCATACTGGGAGATGAAAAACAAACCAGAGGGAGAAAGACAGAGACAAATAAGCTAATTAATAGAGAAGAAGAGCCAATGAATAAGCAAAAGGTGCATTCCACTGCATAAGAAACGAAACATGGAGAACTAGCAGAGGAACAAATTGAATTTGGCTTCAGTTAGATAAGTGTATTTTAGTCCAGAGGGACATGCAGTCTGTGTTGACGGGGAGTGCAGAAGGCTGACCTGGTAGTTCATGATAGCACGCAGGCACATGATGCAGACATGGACATCGTCTTTCTTGCAAACCAGTCTGGAGTTTTTCAGAGTTCTCCGGCTCGGAAGTGTGTTGCAGCTAAAAATAATTATAGAAAAGACGAAAAAACTATTTAGTGATAATAGGAAACGGTTACTAAAAGAAGTATCGAGTCTATGAGCTTCTGAACACAAACAAGAGTGCACGAGGCCTGGATAAAGAAGAAAACAGATGTCATTTGTGAAAGAGCCTCCATCACACACCACCTCCTTCACACAGGGAGGCTGTTAAATTGCCACGCCACCTTTCATCAACACACACAAAAGGCCAAATAATCTACAGCCTTGTCAGGGGCCATGGGATGTCCTCTTTCAATTGTTTTAATTTTATGTCCTTCACAAAGATATCATTTACAGCTAACACAGAAGTCAGTCATTTGCATGCAGCACAGTGATTGTGCAGCTTTATGTGGACAAAGACCAGGCCTTTTCTCTTGATGCAGCTCTCACAACAAAAAGAGAAATGCTGGAATAGCAGTATCACTGAATGACATGCAGAGCCAGTCAGAGCCCAACGGTTTAATTTCAGACATTTGTCACAAGGTTCAATTATTGGCCCGAGTTCTGGGGGAAAAAATATGTCTTCAGGATACTGATAGACACGCCGATTCGTGTCAGCTACCATGCCTGAAGGCGTGACTCCTCTGTGAATAACAACACGTGTGTGTGTGTGTGTGTGTGTGTGTGTGTGTGTGTGTGTGTGTGTGTGTGTGTGTGTGTGTGTGTGTGTGTGTGTGTGTGTGTGTGTGTGTGAAAAGGCTAGAGCTTTCAATCCTTAAATACTATCCTTTAATTTGACAAATTCACACTGGAGTAAGCTGGAAAACAGTTAATCATATTATATTATATAATCAAAATGTTTTGCATGTCTGACATAACCGTGAGCATTCTGCATGTCGTGTTCAGCAGGATGTAGTGCCAGGCTGGGTGAAGGAGACATGCAACTGCTTCACACAGCAGTAAAAAGCTAAAAAACTAAAAAGGAACGCTTTTCCTCTCCTAGTTAATCAACATCCAAGCTGAGGTGTGGCACAATCGGGAGGAAATGAGTAACAACATTTCTTAATCTCAAACCAAGGTCAGGATAAAGGATTACGTAACACCAGCAAAATGTAATACCTTGACCTGCTTTGACTTGTCTAAAGTTACTCAACTAAACTTTATATGACACAACACGGCAAATTGAATATGACTGCAAGGAGACAAGACGTCCAAAAACTGAAAGGAGAGGTGAGAGGTGCTGTGGACAGATTTATTCTCATCAGGCAGGAGAAAGTTCTGAGCCGTCCAGGATTTAATGTCCGGGTTAGAAAACATGAAAAAAACTCCTGCCGTTTTTTTTTTTTCTTTTTTCAAAATAGCACGGCCACAACAAACAGAGCGAGTTCTAAATAACACCACAGAACAATATCAAACACTACATCTATAACTATAAGGCACAGGTCTAACACAGCTACTAATTTCTAGCACACTCCATACCGTCTTATTTGAGAGCACTTTGGACAGCTCAGTGTGCTCGGTGTCCTTCAAGATGGCAGTTTGAAGAAGACATATAAATCGTTATTTTACACCCAGTTGTTGAGCTTTCATTATTGTGAATTAAAGCTAATGAATTAAGAGAGATATAACGATAATAAGGGACAAAGATTCTGTATAATGGACAGTTAAACATTTATAAAACCACCAGAGCAAATGCTTCATAATTAGTGTGGCATCTCTTATTAACAAGAAAAATGTATAATGTATCCAAAATACAGAATTTGTTTGGAGGCTACCTAAGCCCTGTAAAAGCCTTTGCTTTTACAGGGCTTTTGTAGAAACTAGGTTAGCTTCTGCACATAATGGCATTTAGAAAGCCACACAAGCAGCACACAGGCACAGAGAAAAGAACAATGAGTGCAGAAAAACCCATTTGCTCCAAGGAAAGTAGAATTTAGTCTCAAGCGCAGGAGGGGAGGCTGGCAGTACAAATAATTCACATCCCCGACACAGACAGCAGGACAAATAAACTGGGCAGCGCTAGCAGGGAGGTATAAAGTACAATGAGAAAGGAGGGTTTTTTGTGTGTGTATGTGTATGTGTGCGTGTGTGTGTGTGTGTGTGTCTTTTGGGGAGCAGGGTTAGCAGCAAAGCAAGAGACCTGAGACCTGCCTGCTGTCGAAGACTGGCAGACAGAGGAGCAGATGACTATGAAGGAACACCAGGACAGAACAGAAGAGACAGTCAGACTCACTGAAGACGCTCTGACCAGTTACACACACTCATACTCATACTCATACTCATACATGCTGATGATACAGGGGGTACATCTGGAGGAGGCAGATGTGTAAACAAAAGTCTGTTATGGGCCAATAGTGATATTATCTGCCAATAAGTCATAGATTACATATGTTAATAATGATGAAACAAGCCCTGACTATCTGGTGATTGTTGGAGGTTACAAAATCTAATAGGTGGTTTAATAGGGTAATAGGTGTGGCTTTACAAACAGGACACACATTTCATTATATATATATATATATATATATATATATATATATATATATATATATATATATATATATATATATATATATATATATACATATACACACACACACACACATTGGATAGGAACAAAAATTACTGTAATACAGGAGAAAAAAAAGAGAAAAGTAGTATGCAGTATTCTATATCTACTTATTTCACATGTATTATTTTAAGCACCTTTGACACAATATAAAACAACTGACTTGGTTATCATGCAAGGATCTGAAATCAAAAAGACACGTGCCTCATTAAATCAATAGTGCTCTTTGTGTACAATGAGTTCAAATTGCCTCTAAAGGATTAGAGGTCACAGAATTTAGGGTGAGTGCTGTACTGAAACATCAATGGAATGACAGAGAGGATTAGAGAAATAATGCACAACTGAATGGGATTTGTGCTTTAGAGCATATATTAGCATGAGTTTATCAATTAACTGCTGTGAAATCCTCTGTGCACAGAATCTAGAGTTAAAATGATTTGTTTAGTGTTCATAAAAACTAAACAGATCCATAAAAAAGATTTTTCCTTTTGCTGCTTGTCTGTCACATAAAAAAACTGCTGTCAATCATGTTTCATAATCATGTGCAAAACCAGCCTGGTCGACAATCCAAAAGATCCAGACAAATAGTGTTTGCCTCCTGCTGCAGAAATGTGTCTTACGCCATTTAAAGTCTTACAGACCTCATGACTACATAAAGGGGCAGCTGAGGCATCATATGAAATGTGTGACTCAAAATAATCACAATACAACCACATTGCTTCGGCTGAACACTAGGTAACTAGAAACCCTAAGTGGCAAAGTTAGCTGTAAACAGTTACAAATCACACAAACACACATGGGCAATGGTGAATATTCTTAACCATCAATTAATATGTGTATAGTACCGTATCGTGGAATGTCGGCTAGCACGTGTGATGCCGTTTCCAGCGATGGAAGACGGCAGGGTGCTTCCTCCATGGAGGTCTTCTATAGAGTGGCTCCAGGGCTTAGACTTATCCATAGCAGCCTCTGGGTTGTTCTCTGCACAGTCTCCATCAAACCTTTTGCACCGTGAAAACAAGACACAACCATTAACTTGATATTATTTAAAGCCTGACTGATAGTGGATTTATGAAGCCGGTATGGCATCATTATTATTTGACAACAATAAAATCTAAAAACAACTATCTGGGGTTAGACAAATTATTTTTTAAGGATCCCTAAAATGTGGTTACTTACTACAGGTGTAACATTTTAGCATTTAAAATAAACTTGGTTTGAAATGTGACAGTAACCATAAAATATTTGACACGGAAACAAGCTTACACTGTTTGGATAAATCCTGCTACGTTAGCTAGCAAAAGGCCCTTCCTTGACAGTCATAAAAGTAACTTACCAGCAACCAACGGCTAAGCTAAACAGCCTAGCTAAGACAACTAACTAGCTAACCAGCAAATAAACACCGAGGTTAAACCAAACAAGCCTCATCAGTTAGCAGGTCACTAAGCCACTAAGCATACACTGCTGTCTATAACATCAGCAGCTAACATAATTAAATATAAATGATTTTTTTTAAATACAGATATCTGTTTTAAGATAAGTCAACATCCCATATATACACTGTATCTATATTTGTTATGCACTTGTATTAATGAGTGCTGGCAGAAGTGAAAATGTACTCAATTCCAAAACTAAACGCTATCATTTCAGGTTTTTGGTTTAGACATGATGCAAAATGTCTCATGTTTTGTTGTACTTGGTAGAAACCTTGGAAAGAGCTGGTAGTTACAGCATACCTGCTATGATCTATTTCAGTTTTTAGACTGGTCGTTTCCATGACTTGTATATGCTGATGCGGTGGTGGTACTGAGGGTAAACACAATTTTACGGCTAACCATTCATAATGTGGACAGACCATAATAACATATGGTGAAGTGGGGAGGGTGAATTAAAAATGTAACTGCGTGGCTCTTTGGCCCCTGAACATGGACCTTGTGACTGACTAATATTCACACCATCATTCTATGAATAGAAGCCTATGGTTGGTGTAATACACAGTGCCAATGTGTCAGCAATGGGCCCTGAGTGACTCAGTGTTTCTGACAACCAGGCAGCAGCAGTGGTGGTGGTGGAGATGCATCAGCGGCTGTGCAGAATAGCAGCATTGTGTTGGTTGTCAGTTCTGCATATAGAACATAGTGATATACAGAGAAAGAGCTGGTAGTGACTTACGTGACGGCATACTGTGCAAAAGAAAGATACTCCACCAGCACGTCCAGGCCTTTGTTCTCTTCATTTAAGAATTCTCTCACCCACCTGAAGATAGACAGAAACAAGTTTAACTCAACAAATGTTTACCAGCACACAGACTCCTATAAAATTATTTGGGTCATTTCTAGAAAGAACACACACAGAACATATAATAGATCAGCAGTTAGAACAAGAACCAGCTTTCATAATATTGGTAGTTTATGAGTTTAATCGGTTTCAACAAAAACTCATCTCCTTTGGGATAATCACAGCTACAGAACTCATTCTCTGAGTCTTCTTTTGTCTCTTATCCGGAAAGAAACATCACCAGATGCTTATATTTAATGGGTAGCGCACGTCTTTACATTTTTCTGACCTGACCTTGGTATGCAGATGTTTTCAGATTATTCACCCTCCCTCAATTTATCCCTCCCTTTGCCAAGAAGAATTGTAATGACCCGTTTGACAGACTTCAAAGCTTCCTGGCTCAAAGCAGCAAACATATCCCCCATGCATGTGTTTGCAAGCACAGGCATCCACACACACACACACACACACACACACACACACACACACACACACACACACACACACACACACACACACACACACACACACACAAACACACAAACACACAAAACACACACACAACACACACACACACACACACACACACACACCATTCTCACCTTCCTTACAGGCACTTAAGTGGGCCACCCTTTCAGCATTTGGCATGCTTTCATTTTTTTTATTCTGCACAGAAAAGCCAAGCTTTCCACAGGTAAAGCTCCTGCTACCTTTGGTCTGTGCTGCTCTCCCATATTTATAAGCAGTGTGAGCTGAATCACATGGCCTGATTACTCAGTTATTAGAAAAATGTGCACGGCATAAACATAATGACACACAGCCAGGCTTTTGAGCAGTACTGCTGATGAAGATGCAAGACTAAACTGCTTTAAAAGTCCAATAGCTGCTTCTTTATTTGCTCCCCTGTGGTGTAACTATATGGGAGCGAGTAAGGCTAACGAGAGAGTTCAGGAAAGCAGTGCCTGGTGGGGCCCGTCGTGTTTCAAAAAAGGGCTTGTCTGGCCACATGGTAATCATTACCACAGGACACTAACTAACAATCCTCCCATTCACCACATGTTGTTGACCACTGAGCAACATGTGAGGAGCAGGCAGGCAGGGAGCCGGGGTTACCATCAGCAGTGCTTGTACAGGGACAATCTATCCATTATACACAGCCTACACAACAGATATATTTCTCTGTTTCACCTCTGAAAAGAAACAGTAATTATTCACTGTCTGAGTGGGGGACATCTTGCCCCCTCGCCATCCCCCTCCCCGACCGTACTCTCAATCTCTCTCCCTGTCCCTCTGCCATTATGGTAATGCTTTGTCTAATCTAGATTAGGTAGATTATTTATGTAATCTGGTTTACCAACATAAGGTCTCTATTAATCCATGTAAACAAATGCCTCAACTGGTTTGCCAGACAGACCTCATTTCTGGCTGTGGTTGAAGTTTATTTTGGTTTGAAGTGTGTATCTCTGGATCAGCGCTCTTGTGGTTGCCTCTTCCGGTCCAAGACAGGGTCTCCATGTCTCCTGTGACTGCCCACATCAACATCCCTCCCAACTGCTAGCCCTCATTACATAAAATTTAATAATTTTCTATCTGTCCCCATGCTGTATCTGTATTTTTTTTTTTTAAAGCTTGCCTGGATAAATGAGGCCCCTGGATCTTACAGATCCCAGAATGCATTAAGGCCTAATTAGTGATGCTGAGTAATCCATCACAGTCTTTAACTATCAGGGTCTCTAATCACAGAGACAGGCCCTATGATCTATAGCCAGACAAAACACAGACATTGTGTGCAGTTCATTGAGATATTGATCTTTCCTTTACGATGACTGTACAACACTGAATCAATATCCGCTCAATATCATTCTCTCATTAGTAGCATCTACAAGAACGCCTCTTCAGGATGGCAGACTGAAACACTGATGTAAGAATGAAGAAAAATGTGTTTTCCTTCCAAAGGCTGTTCACGTGTCAGCTGCTCCAAACAATCAATCGATTAATCTTGTCTCCATCGCCACATGGCTTTCTGTGTAATATTAGGCTGGAGCACTGAGATGAATGGGGGAAGGTGGTGGTTAGTGTCAACATCTATGTCTCCGGGTGTCTGGAATGTCAAATTTTCCCCCCTGTATCTAATATAATCAGGTCTGGGACATTCAACACTACACAAGCGTCACACAATCCTGCAGTGACTTACCCTATATGATTGGTCCGTAACGAAATTTCCAGTTCTCTCAGGACTTGGGTGGACTCCTGAACTCTCCGTCTGAATTTCTGAGGAAGGAAAGAAGGGGGGTGAGTTAATATTTTATTGTACCACCAGAACTGTAAATTATCAAGTGGTAGCGCAGCAATGTTTTGGCTGGAGAAAACTTTTTCTGACTGAAAGGTCAGACAAACAGACATAGACCACAGTGACATTTAAAATGTGAACGCAGGCAAGCGGTGTACTAATATACGAAATAAAAGTTGTTTTGAGGGTTGTTTTCATAAGATTTTGAAGTGGGCCTTTAACTTGCCAGTAACCATTCAACAAGCTAGCAGAGAAGGCGAGCTGACTCATTGGAAACTGTGAATGTGGAGTAGTTCCAGTTATCTTGTTTGCTCACATTGGTTCTTTATATAGCAGTAATCCCCCCTGCACGTGATATAATCAAGTAACCTAATTGGTTACCTCACAAGCCCTACCAGCACACGCAGCAGTTACACAAACACACACATTCTCTGTTCGGTTACTGTGGTTACCGCTATAAGAGTTTAAGTGTGTGAGCGACTTGCATTGAAGGTATGATCTGCCAGTAAATTAAATAGAAACAACAGAACAGAGAACATGAGGGGGCTCCTCTTTGATTTCAGCCTCTGATAAGAGGTGATCTGCAAGACCCAACAAAGGCCCTTCAGGCTGTTACACAACCGCAGCAACGAGACAAGCAAAGTGAATGGCCGGTGGTGATCAAACAGGAGGGGGCCATCCCTGATGATAGGGAGTGAAACTGTTGTATCAGAGAGGAGAGTTATTACACCTCCGCCAGTTTTCAGTTCTGTTTGTCTGTGTGTTTGTTGGTTTGTTTGAATATCAGCAGGATCATGGAAATAATACTGGCCTGATTTTCATGCACCTTTGTGGAAGGGTGTAGCATGGTCGAAGGAAGAACCCATTACATTTTGGAGTGGATCAGAATCACAGGGCGGATACACTTTCGTTAACATTGCGAGATATGGCGTTTGTGATGCATTCATGTGGTGTCGGAATAATCGGAAAAATGAGTGCCAGACTAAGAGTCACACTGCATTAACATTGTGTGAGATGGCGGAGGTCTGCTCTCTCCTAGTACCCTTCCAGTTTTCATATAAATTTTGTTTTAACAACTTCTATTCCCATGCCAATTAAACAAATCAACGGTCATATATTTTTTTTATGGGTAAATATAACAATAAAGAGAAGAGTTATTTATTCATCATTTATTATTTTATTTATTGAAATGTTTAACTGTCTTTTACAGTGTAAAACATTATACAGTCCCAGGATTATCAAAACATTTTTAAATTTGAAATAATAAAGCTGAAACGATGAGTCGATTAATCAATTAATTGATAAACTAAAAAGTATTCAAATAATTCGATGAACTAATTTATTCCTAGTCAGGAATAGGTTATGAGTTTTGTACTTTTGTACTGACAAAACAACTGACATTTAATAGACCAAGCGATTAATTTGACAAATAATTGTCAGATCTAATTGCAAACTGCAGCTCTAATCACGACCTCCCTGTCAAACATTTCCATTAATATTAGCAAGGTTTTTGATTTTGGTCAAAGTAGAAGAGAAGAGAAGAGAAGAGAAAGGAAGAGAAGAGAAGAGAAGAGAAGAGAAGAGAAGAGAAGAGAAGAGAAGAGAAGAGAAGAGAAGAGAAGAGAAGAGAAGAGAACCCAGTATCCACCCAGAGTTGGAGGGCCTGGTCACTTTCCATGATGCGTTTGTATCAGGGAGGAAACAGAGCTCAGCCCTGTGTTAACCTATTATTAACATCCACCGAGAAGAGAGCTGTTCCCATAGCTAGGGTCTCTCTCTCTCTAGTCTGTGTCTTTGGGCTCGGGCGGTGTGTTTGGCACATGAGGAGATGAGAAACAGAGTGTTTTTATTAGGGAGGAGCCCTTTGTGTGTTTGTGTGGAAAGCAGAGCATTTTTAGGGGTACTGCGCAGGCTCCCAGAGGCCACCCCCTCCTTCTTCTTCTCCCACCAAACACCCTACAGTCCACACTTAAGTACTACCAGCTGCAACACAGAGAGAGCAGGAAGAGAGAGAGGAGCAGACAGTGGGGGAAGAGGGTGAAGACGGCAGACAGAAAGAAGAAGAAGAAGAAGAAGAAGAAGAAGAAGAAGAAGAAGAAGAAGAAGAAGAAGAAGAAGAAGAAGAAGAAAGAAGAAGAAGAAGAAGAGACAGGGAAGGAGCAATGAAAGGGGAAAGTGAGAGCAGAAAGACAGCACCAAGAGTGTGGACGGGGAGATTTTTGGGGAGTGTGATCTCAGGAGGGGTCATCCTGGAAACAAATCAATGGCAGATACATTCTTGGGGACTAGTTGGACTGGAGCTCTTCCTCCTTGGCTGCCTATTGGCTGGGAGCTGCCCAGAGGAATGCACCGGAGCCTGCCTATGGAAAGCAAAGGCAATGACCTCCAGCTCTCTCACAGTGGCACAAAGTGGCAATTGTTGTGAGGTTGAAGAAAAGGGGGATGGAGCAGGAATGTAGAAAGAAGCCCATAACTCTTTTCCTCCGTGCTCTCTTGAGTTGGTCTCTCTCTCGTTCTCTGTCCATCTCTTTCTCCCCCTCTATCTTCTCTCCATTATTCAGTCTTCATCTTTCCCTCCCTCTCCATTGCCCTTCTCACTTTACTCTCATGCAATTCCTGTTTCCTTGTCTGCTTCACGTCTTTGATTAATGTGAGGAATAGGCCAAAATCCCACGTGTCTCAGCCCATGAGAATAAACATTAAAAACAAGATGATAAATAAACAAAAAGATGCTTGGGCATGTCTCTCAAAGTTTCCCCATCTAGAGTAGTTTAACACAGACCAAACAACAGTTAGTCATGCAGCCACAGATGAGTTTAATCAAAAAGAGAGAGGGTAGACAAACAAACATTAGTAAATGTTATCTAGTCGGTCTGAAATCCTTCAGCCATGACTATGTTAAGTGTTTACACCCAGAGAGTTTTAAACATGGTCACCATCTCCTTTGAGGAAGAGTTTGATGTTGTGGAAAATGTGCTTATTTGTTTTTTTCCAAAAGTTAGTTGAGAAGATTGATTACCACTCAATATGAAACCACAATCATGAGATGGTTAGCTTAGCAAGACTGAAAACAGGAGTAAACAGTTGGTTTTGTCCAGGGGTAGGGGTAAATATAAATATATATATATATATATATATATATATATATATATATATATATAATTAATTTTGGCAAAGCCTGGGAACTGGCTGATTGTTTCATGGAGCCCCTCCTCTTACTCCCTTCTGCTCCCTTTCAAGCAGCCAAGGAAACAGATGACATAAGGCCATATTTATCATGTAGCTAAGACACTTCTGATATCTCCTGTTAGCTCTTGCCAGGCTGCAAAGAAAAGTCAATGCAGCAATTAGCAAACTATATCCCATTCTTTGACTGTCAATACTATTATTCTCTTCTCTGCCTTGGGGTAACTCTTATTGTGTTTTTTCCCCGTGGCTCTTCCTCAGAGAGGTCAGAGCATGCTGTCAGCCACAGAACAGCGCCACAGGGGACTGGTAAGGATTCAGTGTCTAGCTTAATGACACTTCAGCTGGGCAGAGGTTTCTCAAACCTGGGCGTTCCACATAAACAACTGTCTCCTTTCTCACTAAGTCACACTGTTGACTGTTAACTTAAGTTCCCAAGCTGTCCTGTCTGCTCCAGAAGCAATGCATGAAATCTTTCCTCAGCTGTAAGGACATCCTGGACAAGAGATAGAGGGTCAGAGGGGAAGGAAAAGCTGCGGCAGTGGAACAGGATAGCATGTTAGCGAGGGCACTCACCTTCCGTGTGACTGCTGGGTCTAGATAACTCCTCAGCTTTTGGAGGTACGTGTGAGGCGGGTTTTTCACTTGGAATCGCTCCTGTCAAAAAAAAACAAAAAAACAACAACAAAAGAGCGAGATGAGCAAAAGGAAAACAAGATGAGAGAAAGACGAGAATGACACAGAGAGAGGGAGTTAAACATTTGAAAACAATATTAGTAGTAATAATATTATATATTATGTAAATTACTCTCAATTAACACCATTATTATGAATTTGGCTTTCATTTCAAGAAGTTCTGTAGTTTTTTATGATATTTTGTCCATTCAATGTGGCCACACATAACGTAAAAAGAAAAATCCCACCCTCACAAGTCTGAACACATTGCCAGTTTAAGGTAAACTGTTAAGCCATCAGATTGAAACTGAACAGGCTTCAAGTTACAGTCATCATGAGTCATCCTTTAATTGATGGGAATCCTAGATGGGAACCCGCTTTACTTTAAGAAAACAAAAAAAGATTCCTGTCTGCTACGGTGGACATGACAAGCCTCTGTATGAGGTAGATCGGACTGGAGATAAGCATTTTTAGAAAACTCACTTCTGGGCCCATTCAAGGGTAACTGTGTTGCACTGCAAGAATGACTCGTGTGGACACGTTACTATAACTGTAATGTTCGTTAGAGGAGAGGTTTGGCACAAGACAACAACATGAATTGTCGTTGTTATTTCCATTCTTTTATCAGTAAAATATTCAATTCAAATGTTCATTTCTGTATCAACAGTTTTGAGTAGCTGACAGACAGTGATGAACCCCTCAGATGTGACTGTTAAGGTCTTTCAGCCATGCGGTCATAAATGATCTTGCTGTTAGTTAGTTAGTTAGTTAGTTTTAATGTCCTATAGAGCATAACCTGCCTGGGGATTGTCCCCAGACGTGTGTGGCTGTGTGCGTACATGTCTTAACTTCACAGCCGGGAACAGGTTTTAGGTCAAATCCCCTCACGATTGTGCTCTAAATATAAATACAAGAGATTAATGCTGGATTTGAATCAGTGAGTTGAGCGGGAAACAGTATTTGGATCAGGCTGAGCGCCACACCACAGCAGCATGAATGGTTCGGTTTAGTGATTTACCACACTACACTGCACCAGAGAGTGTGAGACTGGAGAGCATGCCATTGAGGAAATGTATTCTTCGTGTCATGTCGGCAAAGACGCTTAAGACATATTATGACTTGAGCAATTAGCTAGAACAACTGAAGTTTGTCTCGGTTATATCATCCATTTTTCAATGCATACCAGAGTATGCAATGATCTCAGATGTACATCTATAAGGATCTAAGTACAGTAGGAAGTCACACATTCATTAAACTCAAGGAGTGCTTTTACATCAACATAGCAGGAGTTAGCTCTATGGTTTTCTGACTCAATGCATACGTACTTTCTAATTAAAAAAATATAATAATAATATATAAAATTCTATTTGGTGATTCAAATAACAGAGTTCCCCGTAGTGTTTTATAGTGGAGGTGAACCTCCTAATGTGAAACAAAGACCACCTTCATCATCACCTGACATCAAACAAAAGGCACAGAGTCAACCATGGCAATTTGGCAGGTTTTTTTCCTTTCTTCTTCTAATCTGGGATGTCCTATTCTGCTCTGGTTCCTTGTCTCTGTTCACTTCATCGTCTATTTTGGACAGACCCCAGTGTGCCATAACTGGAAACTGAGCCCTGAATCTCTGCAGGGGTGGGTGAAAATTTCCCCCAGAGCACATGTGTGCAATTTGTTGGAAAAAAAATATTTTACCAATGACAATCCTAATTATACACAAAAAAGTGCTATGACACTTATAATCGTTTGGTGCAACCATTTTCCAACAATCTATTAATGTCTACATTCTACATGAGTTAAAAATGTTCATTTCTTAGAAGGCCTTTTGTCATTTAAAGACCATGGCCACCAAAGGGTGTATGGGTTTGCCAGTTGAGAAAAAGGAAATGTACAGTATTTGTAAGGTGTTCCCTCTGTATACTATATACACAAGGAATGACCACTAACAGAAGTCCAGCACAACAGCACCACATAAATACATCTTAAAAATAAAAAACTTTTCTCTGACAGACAAATTCATAAAAGATAGAATTAACTACAAGGCTTTTGTATTAGATTCCATAGCGTAAAGGTGTTCACATCATTGTGCTGCTCTCTGTATACAGATACTGAGATCAGATTAAATCTCTGGGCTATGCTGCATTATCAGCAACATCACATTCATCACCGCCAGTGTGTCTGTCTCACAAAAACAGGAAAGACGACAGTGGCGTCAGGAAAGAGAGCTCGCAGACAGACGGCTTAACCCTATTTGAGCGTTTCTTTGCTAAAGAATTATCTGCAAGTCTGCAAAGTAATTCATTTGTTGACAAGTGCTGTACATATCCTGTTGCATGTAAAGAAATGTGAGGAATGGAGGGATATAAATACATGAAGCAAGAGACTATATCATAGAGAACACACGTCTGTTTTTTAGGAAGACATAAACGGATTCCAACATGCTATTTGGCCGTTAAAGAGTTTGTCTGGGGGAGCTGGTTTGAATTCAATTTCAGAGGTAAGGTACACGTCCCCCTCTGCACCTGAGAAGTTGCGCAGAGACTCAGCAGGGGGTAATCCGCTTACAAGCAGTTGTTTGCCATTCGCTGTGTATAGACATGTTTAGGGTGCTTTAGAGCAGTGGTTCCCAACCTGGGGTCCGGGCACCCCCAGGGGGGCGCAAGTCTTTATCTGGTTTGAGGTTGAGGTAAAAAAAAAAAATATTTGCACATGTTAAACAAATTATGATAATACACTAGAATATATAATGTATACAGAAGTCTGTATAAAAACTATATATTTTGTTGTATCCTCGTTTTTCCTGCTGCCACGGCATCACTATTTTATGAACAAAACATGGCAGAGAAACAGCTTTTCTTAGACATGAGTAGGGGGGGGCGCCAAGGAAAAAAGGTTGGGAACCACTGCTTTAGAGTACACATAAAGACCTATCAATATGAAGTTCTGTAGAAAACACTTGAGTTGGTTGGAAAAAGCCAAAGGATTACAAACTTTCTGAGAAGTCTCAGGATATGACAGTGATGATTTCATCAAATCCCTTTCTTTGTTTTAACCTCGTGTTCACATCAAGAGCATCCTTCATATTTCATAAATCCCTGTAATTGCCCGAAAATGTTTTAATATTTCAACCTCTGGCTGCGCTTGTGTTTTTCAAAGGGGATGTACCTGTCATCTCTGCCTCCCTCCATCATTGCCATGATTACACAAATAGATTAGCTTTGACAAATAAAGTACTTTCCTCCCTGTGCTGTCGTGGAAATAGGCTTGTTGGGAAAACAAGAGAGAAATATAGATGTTCAGCATATTCCTGTATGTCTGAATGTTAAAACAATAGGAAATCGACTAGCAAATGATTAACAATGCTATGTAGTTACGAAACTTCACACCTACAGTAGATACAGGTCATTTAACATGGATATCAGTGATTCACGTGGACACACTTAGGGTATTTGCATTTTGTTCTCTTTCAGTAAGTGAGAAAGTAACAAGAAACCAAGATGCTTGTCATCAAAATCACTGGGAAATGTTTTTGGGAACTGCTTTACTGGCAATAAAAGGGAAACCAACTATTATCGCTTCAGGTCTGACAGGGGAACATAGAGTCCACTCCGAAATGAAAGAGGATCTGTGACTGCCGGTCAGCAGCCTGGTGGGCTCTCTTTGGCACTGTTCCCTTCAGGGTCAGTGGCTATCAATACAGTTTGAGTGGGTGGTGGTTTTGATATTGTCTCTGTTTTTATTCTCTGCTCAGAGAGGCAGAAAAACTCTCTCGCAAGAGAGTTGCAGGCTGAGTGGAGCACTCAGACCATAGATCACTGCACAACGTGCACCCTCTGTTATTTCCTACACGCAGCGCTGACGCCAATAACCGACTAAGATCTTTAACTGGCTAACTGATGTGCGCCACTTAACCCACTTGACCAGGACAGCCAGGTCAGTGTGTAAAGGATAAAGACAATGCAATGGAGCATGAGTGCTGTGGTCACGACACACAGTGGGACAGACCTTCTCCAGGATTACATATTCAGTAGATAGGCGAGATGGTACATACAGGATAGTTTTGTTTAATTGTATCGAAGGCTGATTGATTAGTTGATGAGTGAAATAACTCCTGTACCTCAGCTAAATAATTTCAATAATTCTTCTCCCGAGTATGGTAATTATGCAGCCATGGTGCATTAAGTGTGACTTTTACAGCACTACATGGCACCATAATCATACAGACAAGTGACTGATGCCCACCTGATCACAGATGAGTTCCCACTTCTTCTCGTTGTCATACTGCCGCAACAGTCGCGCTTTGTCTGGAGGAAGATTCATCGAGTTCTGAAAGAGAGAGAAAGGTCAGAGTTAATTGGATGTGGGTAATGAAACAGCATCAGTCACATGAGTCTGGTAAAAAATGACAACTCAGATTAAATATAAACAATGGAGCTCATACACAGGAGGGAAAGGTATGCGAGATAATTGTCTGTTGTCATTATTCGTGAGATGCATGTTTTTTTTTTTCCATGCTTTGTTACCCGGTGTAAAGAGAGATGAACTTTCACATTTTTTCAGGAGCATTACACACAATTTACACTCACAATATCTGGTTATTTACCACATTCAAGCAGCCATATTTTACAGTTTGAGAACCAAGCAATGGCACTTAAGAGCCTAAACTGATGCAGGTCTGCAAGTCATTGTTTTCAGTCCCTCTACTTTGGTCATTATCTTCCCACTCAACATTGTAATAAGTAGATGAAAAAAGACTTAAATATTAGCCAAAGTGTGGTGTGATGGTGATGCTAGGGAAAGGTCACACGGTCACCTAAATTAATTTAATTAATTTCTTCCTCTCTGGAACAAGAATTTACAAAGCAAATCTCATTCTGCCAAACTGTCCATTAGTTTTCAAGTTAATGTATGTTGATCACAAAGTAACCAACATATGCTCTAACCTCATCCTTGGCTGGGGTAATCAAGAAACAAGACTAAACCCAGCTGCTTTCTATCCCTTTCAGACTTCTTGTGTTCATTTCCCGACAGTCCGTGATTGAAACCTACAACTACTCCTGGCTAAAACATCTTACCTAAATATTTTCCATTTCCTACAACGCAGTTACCAAATATAAGGCAAACTGAAAGCCACTAATGAGACAATCCCAAAATAACTGCAGACAGAGGAAATCTTACAACACAGCTGGGAAAAGGAGGTCTCTCCTATGAGTTGGGTTGTGACACAGAGGCAGAGAGGAGACATCTAAGCTCTTCTGTCTCAGTCAACGCTTTAAATTTGACAACCAGGCGACCGAGCTTGACCCTGACATACTGCATCAAACAAATCCAGCAGCCGCTTAACGCCCATCAATTGACCAGACATCCTAAGAGAGTGCATGGAGAGTGAATAAGAGTGTGAGCAAGTAAGTGAAAGTGATAAACTAGTCAGAGGTTTGTCAGTGCTGTACTTTTTCTTCCTTTTCTCATTCCCCTAATTGCATTAACTACTATATTCCTATTGCATGTAGTTCAGAGTGATTTCCTGAGAATTGTGTGGGGTTCAGGACAAATCTAATCTGACCCATGTGTCTGAAAATAAGCCACAATCATCCCAAAAGTGTTACACAATTCCTTTCTTTATCCTGTATGACTCACCCCACCCTCATGCGAGTTAAAAAAAAGGTTGAAACAATTAACCAGCACTTAAATCGTACCACCTACAGTATGGAGAGCACAGAACATGCAAATACGTCAGCAAGAAAATGGAAATAAAACGTGTGGCCCAGCTGGAGATTGGTTCGCCAATAAACTGTTCTCTTACGGACCAAAAAAAATCCAGAGAGAAATTTTTTTATTTTTATTTATTAAAATAAAAAATAAAAAATGTATATATATATATATATATATATATATATATATATATATATATATATATATATATATATATATATATATATATATATATATATCGTATAGGCGTGTGCTCCTCTAAGAGCCTTTGCAGCCAAAAGCTGTCAAGTCAAGGCTGCGAACGACGTATTTCATCTACCTCCTTCATCTGCAGTTTTCAGAAAAGACATTACACGTGTTTCAGTGAGAATGTTTCCACTGCTAAGGGTTGAAAAAAGGGGGGAAATGTGGCCATCAGGCACCACTCAGCTTGGGGTTCTTTTCCTCTCCACATCGATGGGCTGGATCATCTATAAGTGTGTGTTCAGCGCTCAGCCTCCACTTTTCCTCCACTGGATTTCCCAGCAGAGCTCGGAGGGGGAGAGCAATATATTGGGAGCCAGCCTATTTCCATGAGCGAGTAATACCAGGATAGAGTCTGACACTGATCGAGTGGTCTGATCCCAAATATGCTTTGGAGTTTAAAAACTATTTTCATTTTTCATATTGTTGTTATTATAGTATGGCTCGGCTATTGATCTATACAATCATCCATTTTAATTTTTTTAAAAGACTGCATTTGTACAAGAAAATCAATGCAGAGAGAGCTGCTCGGGAGGGCAAGTACAGAACTTGTACACATCGTTTTATCTTACTAATGAGAGGAAGACTAATGTAAAGACAAACAACAACAGATTTATACAAATGACTTAACTGATAACAGAAAAAGAGAAGCCAAACGATTTAGAGTTAAGCAGTTTATAGACTTTTATGCTAACTGATAGTCAAAATGTTCATTATATTACGTTCCGTCTTTAACTATGGCATGTTTGCTTTTCTAAATAGTCACTGATGAAGCTCAATAGATTTCCTCCACAGGTGTGCCAATAAACCTGCAAATTTAATTGAAATCCCAACATAAGAGCACAATTTGCTTTCAATATTTATTAATGCCTTAAGATGTTTTATTGGGTACAAACACAGGGTGTTGCCCGTCCAGTCTCCTCCATGAGAGCAAGCAGGAAATTACATTAGTATTCAGCAGATGCTGCCAGCCGGCTGATTGCTGCTGTGCTGGCTGCAGGGAGTTGGGAGACGGAGAGGCTCCATTGACTCAGTCTGGCCGCTAACCAGATGACTATAGTTTGTACCCACTTTCTTTCCCTGAACACGTTAAAATACAATTTGACACCTGACTAGACCGTCCCATAAAATGACAAAAAGCCAATAACAGTCTCCTATATTACACAGAAAAGTAAAAACAGGCAGTTGCATTTTGTGGAAAGCAAGCTCAAATTAAAAAGGAGAGTAAATCATTAAGTTATTTCTAGACTTCTGTCTTGTTATGTCTGGATATTGGAGAAGTGTTTAGGTTTGTGGAAATGGTGTAGGTGCTGGATATAGGTGCTGTGCTCCTGCAGACTGGGTGGGTGGTTTGCTGAGTCGCTGTAGGCTTCCTGCTTGGTGTGGCTCCAACTAAAGCAAAGAACCACTTCTCTTCATTTCATCCAAATGCTAATGAGCTGTGACAGGCACTCAGCTCGCTGGGGTCAGGTTGCCCTAAGTCTACAACCACACTATTACTGTGTGTCTGTATGTGTGTACAGTATGATCCTGGTATTAATGGGGTGATGTTGAGGCGGGTGTGGCAGCTTTTCACGAACACCTGATGGCAGACCATCCTGGCAAATATACACGCACCTAAATTTTACGCATGGACGAATTGTGCAAAATCCTAAATTATCACTTTGTTCGACCACAGCAAGTATCAGTGTCAGTCGGGAAAACAAGCAGATTTGATATGAACTATGATAAAGTATAAGAAACTCTCTTCAGACAGCAACAAAATGAAGATGACAACGGGGAAATCATGGAATTTACTGTGTGCAGGATGACCGACCCTCTTTCATTGAAATGTGGGGTTTCAGTGCTTCAACATCTCTAGCCTCTCTTCACGCTGCCAATCTGACATTTCATCTCCAGAGCAGCTGTCCCACATCTGTACTGCTGGTGAGTGCATTTACTTTGAAACTCCTGGGAAAAGCTAAAGCTGTGAGTTTTAGCTTAAACACAAATCCTATGTCAGACTCTAAACCACTCCAGGCTAGAGTTTTGGGGCTCTCTACAATGCATGCCATCTTACAAAACAATGCAAAACTAACATTTATAGAAAGCCATATCTTAAGCAAAGTGCACATAAATTGCTTACTAACACTTAAGTACATGTATACTAAAAATCAACAATGTTTATCGGTTTAATGGTGTAGTATTCTATCAGAAATAAATAATACATTATTCCTTTTGCCAGTTTGCCACAGTATTTCTAGCCTTTTTGGTTACAGTGTGCAAAAGTCCTGCTGAGTAAAGGAGAGCAACACAACTAATTACAAAGACACCAAGCCAAAGAAAGTGCTGTATATCCTAAAATGGCATGGATAATAAACCTTAACCTTTTGGATCAAACGCCATATTCATTATTACTGCAAACAATGCACCAGGCATGTGGTGTGTGTGTGTGTGTGTGTGTGTGTGTGTGTGTGTGTGTGTGTGTGTGTGTGTGTGTGTGTGTGTGTGTGTGTGTGTGTGTGTGTGTGTGTGTGTGTGTGTGTGTGTGTGTGTGTGTGTGCCATTTCTGTGTTCCACATATATCTTGGCTAGGGGTGGGAATCACCAGATGCCTCACGATACGATATCATTGCGATACTTATGTCACAATACAATATTATTGCGATTTTAAAGATATTGCAATATTCTGCGATATATTGTAATTTATTACCTTTTATCCAACTTCAAATTTTTCCCAATTTCAAATTATGTCCCCAAAAGAAAACTTTGTCAACATCTGTTTTTCTAAAAAGATACATTTCTGTGTTTGTTCATCTCACTTCAATTTTATTGCTGCAAAATGGTATTGTCAAGCAGACAAACTGACCAACACATATATAATAAAAGATCGATACTTGCCGTCTGCGTATCGATACAGTATTGCCACGGAAAATATTGCGATACTATGCTGTATCGATTTTTTCCCCCACCCCTAATCTTGGCAAAATTATGCATTAAGAAAAGACAGGATGAGACTCAGCATTTAATGCACTATGCTCACTGACATGATGTAAGGTCAGTCACAAACAATTATCCAAAAAGCACCACTCATGCTACAGTTAGGCTAACAATTGTATGTACAGTATACTATGTGTCTTGACGCAAATAAAAGGCAATCAAACCAAAAGCCTGAACAGCAGTAAATCCTTTAACACAAACTGCCTCTCTGCCCAGTTACACACAGTGACGTTTCCTTGGACGTAAACTACAATAAACTGTTACACACTACTCAAAAACATGATTCTTAGGTTACACAGGAGCTGAAAAAGAACATAATGGTTTATTGCAATAACACAGCCTGGACAACAGTGTGGACTGTTAAAGTGTAACTCTCGCCAAAATGCATCCTAGGGTATTTTTGTGAATGTACGTGAGTCAAACTTTAGTTTAAAAGCATATTTAGCACCGAATCGCCACTTTTAAGATTCATCGTATTCTCGTTTTTGGGTCAAATGGCCTTTTCAATGGGAGAGCTAGGGGCACTCAAAATAGCCATTTTCGAAATACTAACAAGACTCGACACAACATGAAACTTTGCTTCAAGTATCACCAGGAGCTCTACACCTTAACGCAAGCATTGACAACATTCTTTGTGTACACAGATTTACTAAAAAGAAAGTTTTTGAGCAACTCATCGCCGCTACCACCTCGGCAGTCAAAACGAGTCGATATGCGAATGCGAATGAACAGACTCCATATGAGGCTCCTTTTTCAACTACAAGGTCAATATTGTTTTTCAATAACGACAAAACAACGACTTATCCGTGCATTTATATGGAACTAAGCTTTAGGAGCTTTCCGTCTTTACTCTCCTCCCTGTTACGTTGCATTCGGAAATTGATTGTTTTTGACTGATAAAATGGCTGCGGCCAGAAACAACAAGAGCTACTGTGAGTTGTTCAAAACCTCTCTTTTTAGTAAACTCTGGGTTCACAAACAATGTTGTCAATCCTTGCGTTAAGGTGTAGAGCCCCTGGTGATACTTGGGAGCATAGTTTCATGTTGTGTTGAGCCTTCTTAGTGTTTTGAAAATAGCTATTTTGAGGCTAGCATAAAAGTGCCCCTATCACTCCCATTCAAAAGGCCATTTGACCGAAAAACGAAAATACGGTTAATCTTAAAAGTGGCGCTTCCATCCTAAATATGATTTTAAACAAAAGTTTGACTCAGTTACATTCACAAAAAGACCCTAGGTTGCATTTTGGCCATAGTTACGCTTTAAGGTTTGGCAGGTTGACAAGATCCCGGGTCAGAGTGGTCATCCTCTGCGATGAGGCTGCAAACGCCTGTGATCAGCTCTCACCACACCATGGTGCAGCTATGAAACACTGGATCCAGTCCAAAACGTTTGACAATCAGAAGCTCAACTTTAACAGCTGCTACTGATGTCACAAAGGTCAATGTTAAACTCGCATCAGGCCACAAGGTTTAGAAAAAGGGGCAGAACTTATTAGTGCCCATGTATCCTATCATTAAGCAACTTGAGTCATAAAAAGAGTAAAAATAGGCAGCTGGCTCAAAGCCCACCAAGCACCCACTATCTTCCAGGAGGTCTGCAGAGCCACGGCCTTCACAGCACAGCTGGCTACAAAAGCAAACACACAGCCCACATCAAGGGCCGGCTTTAGTTCCTATTGCCGTGAAAAGATCAAGACTATGTTAACAAATCCGAGAAGCTATCCATTTGAATGGCGGCGAGTCTCAAATGGAATATTCTACAAGTATAGGTTTGCAAACAGGATGATCTTTGGGGTTATCCTTTTCATGTTTTGCAGACAGTGTGTACACTTGTTGTAAGGAAATTCATCAGAAGACCATACCGAACATGTTTAACATATGTGTAAAGTACTTTACCAACAGGAATAAAACTGTGGTACAATAGACAAAGTGGACTGTTACAATTGTTCCACATGATGGCTTTCACATCATTACTTCGCTCTTGAGGAAAGTTGTCTGTAAAAGCTCTTGAACATAAAAGCAATTTTGATTTGAGTGCACTCAACAGAAGAGGAAAATAAAAATGCAGAAAGAATTTGTTTTGCTTGTTTTTTTAACATATAAAGCAAACTCAAAAAAATGGAGGTGAAAGTGATGAGTCAAGTCAATTGGCTCCCTAAACAGGCCCATGCTTCACTGTGTTAACTTTCTCTAATGCAAATAGTATACACATTAACAAGAGACAGAAACAGACAAAAGTGTGCAGTGAAGTGCCTCTCAGGCACCTCTCAGATATCTTTTAGAGCAAGGATTGATTTGGCCTTGGGGAGTTGGGCTGCAATAAGACACGCCCAAGCTCTCCTCTTTCTTCCAGCTCTACCTTTCCCCCGCTAATGCACCACAACCAGAAGAACTCCAGTCTTTGAGACAAAGCCAGTAGAACTAGCAATATTTGATCCAAATCATCAAAACCGTTTTCTCAGCTATATGCAATAAGACACAAGGCAAAATCAAACTAATGGCCTCAACAGATCGCATCTCTTCCTGTTGAAACACCCAGTTTGCATAATTCAAACCAATATTCCAACCTCTGATTTATTAGTTCTTAAAAACCCCTTGCTGTCTTTTTAAATGAGCATTACAGACACTGCACTACATGCCACAACAAGAAAACCTCTGACTGCATCAGTTATTGATGAGTAGTCATAACAAATACTTTCATATTGCTCAATACTGCGGAAATGACTGGATGGATGCTGTACTGTTCTCTCCCAATGCTTACTTCATCAGTCACCGGGGTGTATGTTTTGAAAGGCATTTACATAGTTATAAAGTTAGCGCTGCAGGCTACTCTGAGTTTTAAAACACAGGTGTACCAATACGTGACAGACTGCACAACTGCATTACATACATTTCAGTTATTTCTCTTCTCGTTTACCCTGGCGGGAAGTGGAGGAGCCCTGCAGCGCAGATATATAAGAATCAAAATCATTTTCAAGGTGGAGGTAGTGAGCGATGATACCTACATAAGGGAAAGAGGAGTAGGGCGGCCCTGAGGCATGTGCTATCCAAACCGAGCTGTCCTCCCCTCATTAGCGCAGCGTGGATCTGTAATCCTTGGCGTTCTTTTAGGGCACAGGTGTCCCCTGTCTGTCCTCAGATTAGCTTTGTAATCCGCAGGACCCCCTGCTCCGGCTCAGCAGCCCCCTCCATCGGGACAATAGTGTTTATGTTTGTAAAGCTGTTCACTGGAATGCTACTCGACCAAATGGGGAGTTCAAATGTTTGAGCCTGGCCTATCGTCTTTCCCCCCTATACGAGCACATTCCAATGAAATTCCATTAATTTATCTGAGTGGGAGGACGGAGTAATCTTACTGTTCTTCTGCTAACCATACATCCACTAACAGGAGCTCATCAACAGATCTATTCTTGGTGAAAGATATCACCATATTGGTGTAATTTTCTCCACACCGTCCCTAGTGTCAAACTACTTTCTGGAAGTGCATTTAGTGAGCCTTAACACAGACATGCAACACCATACTGTATTTGATTAATGAGTGCAATCAACAGAGATACCCACAGCAGCTGCAAGAGGGAGGAACCAAATTGAACTGCCTCTGTGCAAAACTAATACAATTTGAGTGTAAAGTCAAGCTTCTCTGTTTCAGCTTTTGTTTAATAATTCTTGGAGGGAATACACACAAAAAAACCACTTACATGGCTGTGTTGTGGGTAAACATACTGTACAGTGCATTACAAAAAGGCTGGTTCAATGTTTACATTGTGGGCAAAATCACTTTGGCTTGATACAGAATGGCTTTCAGGCTGGACCTTATCCAAATACCGGAAACATTATGGAGATGGTTTGGAGCAGCAGGAAGTTGTCCAAACAAAACAAGTGATACATGAACACAGATGAGTTCCAGCCAGAGCAGATGTTGCGAGGTTGCGAAAGTGTCCTGACTGAGGTGGAGTCCGTGTTCTTGTACAAGCGAACAAAGAATATGAATCTGAAAAGTTGTTTGCCTGTAAGACAAACAAAGCTCGCAGAAGTGTAAATGCAGTGGGTTATCGAATTAAATCATTGGTTTGCTTGAAATTTGTTATATAAAAAGGTTTGAAGAAAACCCCTTTAGATAAAGTTTTGTAACTTCAAGCAAACTTTATTTTTGTAGGTGGCAGTGGGATGAATAGGAAATTATGAGCTCACAAAAAGGAGGCTGACTAATTTAATGCTGCTAAGTATAATCCTTTAGATCTTATAATCTGTCTTCTCTTAACTACAACATCCCATTATAACCACACACTCATCTTTAAAGTTGCGATGTAGCAATATACATCTGTAAGTTTACTTGACGAAGGTCCTATGACCAAAACATTCACAATTTTTGTCACCTTTTGGATATCTAATAAATTGATCTTTTTTTGTCAGTGCGTGGGCATCTTCTCTTGCCTTATTTGAACGTCTTGCTGTAGCACAACATTACATAACTAAATTCGTGAGCTGAGAATTATAAGGTTCTATCTCCGTTTAGGGTAGTTCTGAGATATTGAGCATCAAAGTTTTTACATCCCAGCTATTTTGTGAGATGGAACCTTTTTATTTTATTAATAACTAACTAAGAAAATATTTTTTTACAAAAATAACACCACACAGGCATTAATAAACACCTAAGGGATCAGATTATGTCAAAAACTCAATTTCGGCCAAAAGTGGAGATAGAACCTTATAATTCTAAGCTCACGTAATATATAACTATAAAAAATAACAAATACTATTCTAGACTCAACACACTGGAATTATTTCTGTGGTGCAATAAACGTCTGTGCCTACTTCTGCATTGAGGCCACAATCAAGCGGCTGTCCCTTTGACACCACACGAGCATGTTTCCATAAAGTCTTTGTCTTATAACAATAAAATAAGTGTAGAAAACTATGACGGTCTCAATACAACATCTCATAATGGTGGAAAATAAAACGTACACATAATTTACCACTACTATTATCGAAATATGTAGTTATTTTTTAGCAATCCCATCGTAGTGACTTCATGATAACAAACACATGGTCGCTGATCATATCAATACTTTTTTTCCATTACAAAATACAGAAAACATTGCAGCAAGCAGCAGCCTGATGGCCAAGTAGAAGTGCATGAAGCAGAGTAAGCTACAGAGTGGACAAAGTGCCTACCCACTGAGCAATTAGGACTGTGATTGGCCCAATTCCAATTTGTGTCTTCACGGACAGATTTGTCATAGCTAAAATATCTGAAAGCCTGACTGAACCTACTAACTCACTACTATGGAGACTGATATGCATTGTGACTTGTGAGCCATTTATAATACAACAAGCTTTTCATTGAAAATGACCTGCTCACTTATTTTTTATTTGCTTTGAGCCTGTGATCCCGTCACTGTAAATTCTGTGATTTGCTGATTTTGTGGGAGAATAACTTAAATGCGTTTCTAACCAAATACCAGCTGAATAAACTGGCTATTGCCCCCTATGAAAGAAAAAGAGGTGCTATGAATCTTTTTTTTAGGCCTTTATTGGTATAGGACAGCTTAGACTTGAAAGGGGAGAGAGAGGGGGAATGACATGCAGCAAAGGGCCGCAGGTCAGAGTCGAACCCGCGGCCGCTGCGTGGAGAGGTAAACCTCTATTTATGGGTGCCTGCTCTACCAGGTAGAGTAGGCACCCAGGCATCCTGCTGAAGCGCCCTTCAGCAGGACATTTTGTCATGTCCCTGCCTGGGCTTTTGAGTTTTACTGGAAATCCAAATCCTAACCCTGGTTAGGCTGGTGCACTCTGCTTTGGTTTTGTTTGGGGGGTCCAGGGTGAGAGGCACATCTTCAAACCAATAAAGACTGAAACAACAGACTGCTCTCGAGCTGTGATGGGGCCTATAACGAACTCTGGCGAGGTCCTGTTGCATTTGAATTTACTTCACTGATTGTCCATTCAAATATAAGGGGACCTCCCATTCTGCTCTGCAGATGTTCATTTTGGAAAGTCGTTAAAATCGACAAAACCTGCCTCTTTTTTACTCTGGCAACGTCAAAAGCAGCACATGTCCCAAGAAAAAACATTCAGGAAGAAAAGCCTAAAAGAAAACGAGGCTACTTTGAAGTGAACTGCTGAGCCAGCTTTTCAACTTCCAAACTATTAGACTACAAGTTAGGGCTGGTGTTACTGTATGTTAAAACTCTGTGTGCAGTGTGCACACTTTCCTGCATTTGGATCAAGTGGCACGGTGTAGATATTGCACAAGGTTGTGAAAAGTAACTAATGAACAACGTCAACTAGGGTTGCAGAGTTCCGGGAATTTTCAAAGTTGGAAGCTTTCCATGGGAATTAACGGGAATATATGGGAATTAACGGGAATTAATGGGAAAAAACTTGATATTTCTAATATTCCTTGTTATAATACTGTTAGTCTATAACAGGGAACTTAAATGTAGTTGAAAAAATATGTTTGTATAAGATGGAGTTTGTATGAATTACCCAACATTTACAGTTCATTCTCGTAAATTTCCATTAATTCCCATAATTTCCCATTAATTCCCATAATTTCCATTAATTCCCATGAAAGTTTCCAAATTGGAATGTTTCCAAAAATTCCCCAGCTTAACTTTCCATGGAAAGATTCCGGAAATTTACCGGAAAATTTCCACCCCTTTGCAACCCTACTTCCAACCACTCAAACGTCAACTGAGACCATGACTCATGAGGCCTGTACTACAAATCAAGATCAACATGCCCTGGATTTATTTCAGTTATCCGGCTTCACCTAACAACGCGGTCCCGCATCAGCTGTGTCCCGACGGTGGTTAACAACTAGTTCAATCAACCCAGGGTTTCCCAATCCAGCAACGCGCGCGTTCACATAAAAGAGGCGGTGTTTGCACAGCATGACCAATAGCAAACATCTACCAGAGCCGCATGTTTTACATAAGAAGAGCAAACTATAATTCTACATAAATATGAAGAACACAGACACGGTTTTACAGGCAAAACGCAATACACTCGCTGCTTCCTAAAACAGGAAAGAAAGTTGGCAAAAAAAAACAGCAGACGCTGTAAATGCGTAAATCACAACGCTTATCAATAGCACTTCCCTATCAGCCAGGCACAAGATCTGACCATAATTACACTTGTGCTTTCCATAAACTGTCGTTGCTTTAGCCTATTATTTCAGTTGCAACCCTGGCAGTGGGAAGCGATCGTGAGAGCAAATAAAAAACATAATTCAAACCAATGTGCGCATTGGCGACACACGGCTCAAGAAGCCAACAAACAGCCTATAGGCCTACGTAATTCCCTCTGCTG
Organism: Perca fluviatilis; assembly: GCF_010015445.1. Classification (NCBI taxonomy): domain Eukaryota; kingdom Metazoa; phylum Chordata; class Actinopteri; order Perciformes; family Percidae; genus Perca; species Perca fluviatilis. The sequence continues at coordinate 15,522,986 of NC_053123.1, read as the reverse complement.
AAAATCTTTCATAACAATACCCATCAAGGAATGTTAACGGGGGTTGTCGGTCTCTAAATGTTTTAACTTTTATGAGCGCACCTCTCTCTCTCTCCGCGCACAGAGCTCTACCGGATCTTCTAAGAACGGTGACGCCGTTATCAACCGAGTATTGATTGGTCATTAGGCGGTGCTTTTACACCGGTTGATCTCCAATCTCAAACATAACCTGCTACCGAGCAGGTTAGGTGTTCAGCATAAGTTACCACAGCGATTTAACTCAGTAACAAGTGATCCACTGTAGTGATACAGAAAACCCCGGGTTGAACCTGAAGTTACCTCATTTACACCAAATCTTGCTTCGTAGTACAGACCTCTGGTGATTTTACTAACCTCAAAAACCAACAACATGCAGATCTAACAAATAGCAGTTAGCAAGTCAACGGATAAAAACAACATGAGGCTTCTGCAGAAGAGAGGAAGCCCAATACCAAACTGTAAACATACTCAACATCACTCAATGCCCCTAAAAGAGTACAACAATAATATCAACACAAGATAAAACTGACCCTGA